>NW_008795138.1:8976795-8978354 GCF_000699145.1 Aptenodytes forsteri | reverse complement strand
GCGAGCTCCTCCGCCAGCTCCCTCAGCACTCTCGGGTGGATCCCACCCGGCCCCATAGACTTGTGAGCATCCAGGTGGTGTAGCAGGTTGTTGACTGCTTCCTCTTGTATTATGGGGGGTACATCCTGCTAGTCGTCCCTTTCTTCCAGCTCAGGGGGCTGAATGCCCTGGTCATCATATGATCATCATCAGCAAAGCATGAAATAATGTGCATGTGTGGCAAAAATAAAAAAATCATTTTCTTGCATCCTAATCCTACCTCAATGCTAAGGCAATCTCTATACAGGTTTTTACCAGTTTTACCTGTTCAATTGCTTTTCAGATACTTTTGGGAATTTTATTATGTTTTTCTGTATCAAAAGAAAGACTGAACTATTGGATCATTAAAGCAAGTTTTTTTAGAAAGATTGGTACTCAAGTCCTCTTCCTGGGCCTAAATATCCTAAAATCCCTACTGGATTCTGAAGTAAAAGTTCTACACATCGTTGTAATATTGTTGTCAACTCTTTATTGCAGTTTGGACCACTACTATAAAAAGAAGGTAACAGAAAGGATTGGCTGAGTCCCATATCTGCATTCCTCTAAATGGAAAGGGTGAAGAGAGAGATAAAAAAGCTATTAAGGATTAAAACCAAAAGAAAAAAAAAATCCATGAAGTACAAGTCATGCCACTTTATAATATACTTGAAAAGGTGACATGTGAAAGAAATAATAATAATATTGTAGAACATGGTAAGACTTGATGACATTTCTGGGGGGCTTCTTGCTGCTACAATACTTTCTGATGAAAAGTAAGCCAAAAAGATGTAATAACATCCTGGATGGTAGTCAATCAGCTCTTTAGAATGGTTTTGAAATTGTCAAGGCTTCATGTGGCCAAAGTTTCAAAGCATCTTCCATATTCTGGAAGTACCAGTCAAGTGTTGGGTTTTGCACACTAATATTTTGGGAGTGGAGTATAAAGAATACTAAGATGAAGTTGAATGAGTAATACTCTTCTCCACAAAATTTCATCCTGCTCTTTCTTTTACACCACTGTGCACTTTACTAAGACAAGTAACATGAGTTGCTGATGGGAGTTGCTCTCCTGGCTACTTTTTGAGATAATTATATCTGGGTTGAACAAAGTGTTTTTTCATGTAAAGATCAATCAAAAATGAATGTTCCCATTGCAACCTTGAGAGAGGTAAAGCAGAACAAAATACAAAGAATTCATAGCACATTTCTCGTTTGAGAAAACTTTGATAGACCTGAAGTTATGAACCTAACTCACCTGTGCATGACAAGTATTTAAAATCTTCCTTAAATTAATTTTCTATCTCAAAAGATATGAAACAATTTAATGCTTATATATTACTTAGTTCAAACTGAAACTTTTCTTCAAAGTTTGCTCTAACTAAAATGTAATATTTAGGTTCAAGTCAAAAAAGACATAGAAGAAATGGTTTGTTTTTTTTTTTTTTTAAATGTCTGGGAAAAGTAATCTTCAAAGTCGCAGAGATAAAATATTTCTCCAGCAGCTATACCAACATTGGCAGCAGAATAATAGAACTGAAGAA
>NW_008795138.1:8975264-8976668 GCF_000699145.1 Aptenodytes forsteri | reverse complement strand
TGACCAGGGGAGGGGAGGGGAGGGGGGGGGAGGGGAGAAGGAAAAGGAGCTGGTGGATCTTGTGATGGTGGACATAAGCAAATAAAACTTATGCAGTAAACACTTGAAAACAACAGTATAAATTTAACACTCTGAATAAATGCTGATATCTGAATGTCTGTGATATCCGAAGAACCACATGTCTTTAGATGACAGATATAGATGATGAATAGAAAGCTGGGAACATTTCTGTTTGGAAAGCTGATTTCTAGAGATTTGAACTTGTATCAAATGTCCTTGCCAATATTCATTCAAGGACTTTCTGTTCTTTTTAGAACCACAGAAACTTCATAAAGAAGACTCATGCTGGAAAGAGTAGAAAGGCATATCACCAATATTCTCCAAGAAATGCAAAGAAAATGGACAGATAGCTTTTATGACATCAGCGGAAGCATGTTTAAAACATTCAAAACTCAACTTTAAAAGGGTTGATACAACAACGCATACTTAATATCTTTAAAATATCTATATTGCAGTATCTATAGATATTTCTGGATTATAAATTATTGCTTTCACTGACCTTTTTAGCTTCGTAATAAATTATAGATACCCTGACTATATGAGGCCACTTTATTCCTCAGAAGACACTGTACTAATAAATAAGTTACAGATTTTCAATGTTCAAGCTTTAGTCCTCAAATATTTTTATACATAATATGAAATCTTCTGAGAAGCTGGAGTGAACAGTGTAAGCTGAGGCCCTACTGAGGACAGAGAATAGATGTTTTGTGTTTTTCTTTTTCAGTGCTGTATCAGTAACATTGCACACAGAGAAGCTGTATTATTCTGCTAGCTACCTCTTAAGAGATTTTTCTCCTTCATGTGCAATAAAAAAGAACAATTTTTTGTATTGTGACTGAGTATAGCTACCGATTATGATGTACGGTCGGATATACCAATTGAAGCATCTAGCTTGCACCTGATTTTACATTGCCAATGGATGAACTTGCCTTTTGAAAGAAGTTGCTAAATTTCCTTTTAGAATTTAATGATCAAAACTAGGCATAAAACGTTTCCATTGATTCCATAGCAATTAAAACGTTTGCTTTAAAATGTATCCACCATGTGCGTAAAATAGAAATATAAGATAGGTTCCCGAGGTTCATGGTCTCAATCTCACTGCATGTCCCAGATGAATCTTAAAAGCTACTCTGATCAAATATTTTTATCATTCTTCTCTATGCCAGGAAGGTTTATATCATGTATAGTCCAAACCTACTTTTCTGGAGATATATTTCAAAGTTAGCTAAAATGAGCTTTGAACAGTTACCTTAAACTTGCTTATAGAATCATAGAATCATTAAGGTTGGAAAAGACCTCTAAGATCATTGAGTCCAACCGTCAACCCACCACCACCATGCCCAC
>NW_008795138.1:8967080-8970055 GCF_000699145.1 Aptenodytes forsteri | reverse complement strand
GCGGGGCGCGGGGCTGCGCCCTGCCCGTCCCTGCACCCCCTCCCTCGTGAACTGCCGCGCAAACTGACGCGCCGCTCTCCGGGGCGCCACGCTCCCCCTTCGCCTCGGTGGCTTCGCTGAAATGGCCTTCATATGTTTACTTCCAGTTCCTTTGCTTTATAGGAAACTGTCCAATCTCTATTTTATGATTTAGTTGCACTTAATGAGACAAATATGATCTGAGGAAGGCAAATGTTTTCTTAAGCTGATTGATTCTTCTTGTTATGATCTACGAAATAGTTTTTATCTGAAGTAAAAAATCTTTTTATAAAATAAGTTTCCTTACTTTTCCACATTGATTTTAAGTAAATTTCTCTAAAACTATACTTTCATCCTTAAATTTTTTCTTATAAATGGAATTTTAATAAAATAGCTATAGAACAGCAATGCTGTAAAAATACACATTATAAGAGTGGGCAAAATATATCAGCCAGCAAAACCATTGTTCATAATGCTTTTTTTTCTTTTTTAATTATAACAGAAATGATAGCAAAATTGTTTGGTGATTAATAAACCACTCCCTAAAGTCTTCAGTGAATTGATAAGTGAAAGTAATTTAAGTTGATGTCCTCTGTAGACAGCAGTGGCAGCTAGAAATCTGGGTACAGTAATTAAAAGGACACCCAACCAATACATTTTTTCATATTTTAGGAGGTAATGAAGAAAGCTGAAAGTATTGATTTACCATTGAGTGAAATGATGCCTGAATTTTTTATTTTAACCTTGTAATTATTTTTGCAGTAAAACTGTAGATGGATTTGTAGATATGGTTTAAATGAATCTTCATCTATAACTCATTGCTAAACTTCTCTGTAATCTTTTGATTAATTAAGATATTCTAAAGTCCCCAATATAGCAGCCCAGAGTTGGAATTTCTAGCTTTTATGCAGACCAAAATCATACTTACTACTTAAAATTCACATTGATAGTTCAAAACAAATCGTGTTTAATGTAAATTTCTGACATTCTGTATGAATTCATGTTGCTTTTTGGTCAGAATATGTCATATTGTGTCGTGTCGCAAACTGTCCTGAATGATATTACCATAACAAGCCGTGACAAAAAAATGAGACATACTAAAAAAAATGAAGTATTTTTAAGACTATTTCGCAATCACTGGAATTACAAGTATCCAGTTTGAATATTATACATCAAATAGATGAGTGTAATTTTAGCTGCATTTGTGCCTGTCAAGTTAAATCTCCTTTCTTTACACAGAATTATCACAAGTGCAGGACCCGGCACTTGGCCTTGTTATCCTTCATATATATGCAGGAACAGGTATATAAATACACATATATGTATATTTTTTTGGGTCTGTGTAACTTGCTATACATAGTCTTTTGTAGTGAAACTAAGAGTGGTGGCAGGGTGTCCTGACTCTGTCAGTGTTAAAAAACACAGCCAATGAGTTAATTCTAATGGGTGCAGTAATATCCATAGCAGACCTTCTATGTGAAGGTTTGTCTAACCCTATGCTTGAAGTATCTTCCTGTGGTCTTCCTACCCCATTCTTTCCTTTTTGGGACAAGGACAAAAGAACCTATTTAAAAGCTTCGTTTCAACCGCAAGTAAGTGACAGTTATTATACTGTACTTCCCTGAAGGGAATATTTTAAAGAGAATGACTGTCACACTCAGAATAACTTATCTGAAAAGACTGGTCAGGAGTATTGATTAGCCTATAACTAGTGTTTTTATGTTCTTAAGCAGTATTGACATAAAAAAGTCTTTATTTAAGATAAACTTTCATGGGTTTGTATCCATTTGATACCAAGGAAGTATCACTTTAGAAAAATTAATAAAGATTATGAAAGACGTCAAAAATTTAACTTCTCTGGAAAGTATTACATCACAAGTGGGAGTTTTTGATCTGTCTCCTGTCAAGTGACACACTTTCAAATCCTAATGGGAAGCAAATATTTACTTATAGCATGGTAAGAAACAAACACATTAGCTATGTCTAATCCAATTAGTTGTCTTCTAGACAAATCTGTTTTAGAAGGAGCCATCTGGAAACCTTGGAGACATGAGCAACTTGATCTGTTCACCTCAGGGCCACTGATGGTCTTTGGCTTTCATGTATTTAGTAGAATAGACATATTCATTGGATTCCCATGGTTATTTTTAATTGATTACCATAAAATTTATTTTCCAAAGTCAAATCGGCTATCATCTGGGCTCTTTCTAATTGAATATAAAGACATTCTTCATAGACAAGAGCAGAATTTCTAAATGTTACGTACTAATATTTGTACAAATAATAGTAAATATTATTGGGATTGAGTGCACCCTCAGCAAGTTTGTGGATGGCACAAAGCTGAGTGGTGTGGTTGATACTCTAGAGGGAAGGGATGCCATCCAGAGGGACCTGGACAGCCTAGAGAGGTGGGCCCATGTGAACCACATGAAGTTCAACAAGGCCAAGTGCAAGGTCTTGCATCTGGGTCGGGGTAATCCCAAACACAAATAAGGCTGGGTAATACATGGATTGAGAGCAGTCCTGCGGAGAAGGACTTGGGGGTATTGATGGATGAAAAAATGAATATAAGCCAGCAATGTGCGCTCGCAGCTGTCCTGGTTTTGGCTGGGATAGAGTTAATTTTCTTCCTAGTAGCTGGTACAGTGCTGTGGTTTGGATTTAGGATGAGAATAATGTTGATAACACACCGATGTTTTAGTTGTTGCTAGGTAGTGCTTACACTAGTCAAGGACTTTTCAGCTTCCCATGCTCTACTGACTGAGAAGGCTGGAGGTGCACAAGAAGCTGGGAGGGGGCACAGCCAGGACAGCTGACCCAAACTGGCCAAAGGGACATTCCATACCATGTGACGTCATGCTCAGTACATAAACTGGGGGAAAACAGGCCGGGGGGGCTGCTGCCCGGGGACTGGCTGGGGGGCCGGCAAGGGTTAACCTCAGTCAGGGTACATCTGT
>NW_008795138.1:8955001-8967033 GCF_000699145.1 Aptenodytes forsteri | reverse complement strand
TCTCCGACCCTCTCCCCCATCCCACCGGGGGGGGTGAGGGAGCGGCTGTGTGGTGCTCAGTTGCCGACTGAGGTCAAACCACGACAGCAGCCCAGAAAGACAATTGTATCCTGGGCTGTATTAAAAGAACTATGGCTAGAAGGTTGAGGGAGGTGGTTCTCCCCCTCTGCTCCAATCTCGTGAGACCCCACCTGGAGTACTGTGTTCAGCCCTGGCGTCCTCAGTACAAGAAAGACATGGACCTGCTCGAGCAGGTCCAGAGGAGGGCCACGAAGATGATCAGAGGGCTGGAGCACCTCCCCAATGAGGATAGGCTGAGAGAGTTGGGGTTGTTTAGCTTAAAGGAGAGAAGGCTCTTGGGACACCTTATAGCAGCCAGCTTTCCAGTACTTAAAGGGGGCCTGTGGGGATGGGAATCTCACTAACGGACATTCCTGAGTTTGATTTTAATGAGCAAACACTGTACCACCTGGCATGACAAGGCACTTAAGCAGAAAACAATGGAGAAAGGAATGTGCAGCTGGAAGGAGAAAAACAAGATAAAGACCATGAAGGCATTTCGCATGATCAGGAAGAACGGGCCAATCTGCTAGAGCATAGATGCGCGTGAACACAAGGCTATAACCTATCTGCAAGCTGCAGGTAGCGCGTGTACACTTCTGCTTGCTATAAAAGATGCTAACAAAAAGCAATAAAGGTCTTTGGTTGCCTTGTCTGCCGGAGTCCGTGCCGCTTTTCATCCCCACAGGGGCCTACAGGAAAGATGGGGAGGGACTCTTTATCAGGGAGTGTAGTGATAGGACGAGGGATAACGGGTTTAAACTGAAAGATGGTAGATTTAGATTAGATATAAAGAAGAAATTCTTCACTGTGAGGGTGGTGAGGCACTGGAACAGGTTGCCCAGAGAAGTTGTGGATGCCCCCTTCCTGGAAGTGTTTAAGGTCAGGTTGGATGAGGCTTTGAGCAACTTGATCTAGTGGAGGGTACCCCTGTCCATGGCAGGGGGGGCAGACTAGATGCTCTTTAAAGGTCCCTTCCAACTCAAACCATTCTATGATTCTATGATTCTATAGATAGACAATACTTGAAATATACTGTAGTGGGTTTGACTCTGAACAGTGTTGTTTACATTTGTACTATTTGCAAGTTATACTCTGTGCAAATATGCAACATATATGAGATCACAAAAACCCTAAGACCCTAGGTTTAAGTACAGAAATTTTCTGTTGACATATACAGTGATTCAATTTAGACTTTCATCTTACAGCCAGATCTCCAGAAATCTTGACTTGAGCTGGTCAAGAACAGTATTCAGTAATCAAATACAAACAACAGATAATGTTGTACCACCATTGGGCAAATTCCTTCTTGGAGAAAAACACTGACTGATATTATGCACAGTGTCTCAGGAATCAGGCACATACGGATTCTTGAGTCAGAAGTTCTCTGCATAAAATTTGTGATTTCCGTCACACCAACATCATGCATTTTGCTTCAGTGGCTATAAGAAGGCCTCAGGGATTCACTAACCTTTATGGGAAAAGTTTTTATAACTTAGTACCTGTTCTAGAGGGCTTTTTTTAGCTTCCTGTAAAATTTAATAGAGGATAGAACTGCTATAAAATTCTACAGGAGAGGTGAAATCTTATAGAAGAAAGGTAATTCTCATTCAGTTCCATAGATATAACTTCCACAAAATGCTTCTAAAATATTATTTTGCTATATGCTGTGGTATACTTTCTGTTAGCACATATTCTTACTTGCTCTGAAATTTATGAAATTATAATTAATATTTTAATACTAAGAAGCAGTATTTTAATGCCAAAAGTAATTTTTCTCTTATTGATCACATTATTTTAATTCTTATAAGGAAAAATAAAATAAATATGCTTGTACTTTATATATTTTCATATATCCTGACATTTATGTAATGAAATTATAACAAATTATGAAATTATTTTGAAGTGTAATTTCCAACTCATTTATATTTTAGGTTTTATGGTTTATATAATTTGTGTATAATATGGCTGAGGTATACATACTACCTTATATTTTATTCAAATATACAAATAATCATTACCTTATGGACTTAATGCATTAGATTTCTAGAAATCTAAAAAAAATATTACTGGGGATGCTATTTAAGAAACAATATTTAAATATGCCACATTTTATAGACTCATTACCATTTTTGTACATTGATTTCTTCTAAAATTTTTAATGAAAAGTTATGCTACTGCAGCTGGTAGCCAGTATTCACTCTTTTTTAAGTACAGTATTAATAAGCTGATTCTGCACTTTTTGAGATAATGTTTTATTAGGGAACCTATTGGATTGTCGTTCTAACTTATTATTAAAGAATTTAATTTATTTCCATTCCAATAAACCAGGTGAGTGTAACTTGTCAAATACAGACCTGGAACTTCACATGTTCATAAGAGAATCCATATTTGTCTCATGCACACCTATTGAAGATAGTTTTATTTTCTAGCATAAAAAACCAGCAGAAATAGCTACAACAGCATTCTGCCTATAAATAAATGCATTCAAGCACTACCAATAGTAGGTTGTTTCTCAAATGTTTTCAGAGCTTTAAGCTGAAGTCCTTATAATGAAAAAAGTTAAAGGTGAAAAAAGTGCATATTTTCTGCAATAAATGATCACCAGCTAGTTTTGTAAATAGCATTTTATATTATAAAAATCTTGTAGTTTTCATTTAGAATTGGAGTTTCAGGGTAAATTAAGATATGCATGATGTGTTGCATACTAGGCTAATCATGTCAAGGTCATTCTGTGTAGAGCTGGAGAATGGGATCTCAAAGGGACTGTGTTTGCTGTAGGGCAGGTGCTTTCTAGTGTGCGGTCCCCAAGTCTCCAATCCCTATGCACATCCTACTTGGACCAAGACTGCATAACCTGGCAAGATATGGATGACATTATCCTAGGTACTTTCATTTCTTTTCAAAATAAATCCAGGGTAGGAAGGGAGCTATAGTTCTTTGCAGTAGCAGTATGCTTAGGGAATTGTTGCTGAGTACACTGGCCCTGTAGCTCGAGTCTGTCATTAATGATGAAAGACTAGAAAGGGAGCTTTCTGCAGGTTATCTGATAAGCTTGGCAGTAAAGCCTGGAGTTCCCTACCTTAAGCAGTATGAGAAATAAAGGCTATTTGGAAAAAAAGGATGCATCTTTGAGCTAAATGCCAGTCCCCAGAGAAAAAAAAACAAACAAACAAACAACAAAAGACCAAATTCAGGACAGATCTTAAAGCCTGCCCATTTTAACATTGACCACACTGATCTGACAGACAGCAATCAGATCAAACCAAGAATGGTACCTTGAAGACTGTGTTTTCAGAGATGTTTATTAGGATGAAAGTGTTTGTGTAAGCCAATATTTTTTATTTTCTTTAACATTTCTCTAAAGAGTTACCTCAAATAGAGCTCTTACAGACTAGTGGTCATCAGGGAAAATGTCTAAATTGGTACTTTGGCTCAGCTGCACCTCTGGTTACATGATGTTGGTGGTTGGACTAGTCACCTGGCAGAGTGAACAGAGGAAATTCAGACACTGGATCTAGGATCAATACCTGAGAATGTATTTATGAGGCCCAGAAGGGGATCAAAGTTTGTTTACCATTTCTGTTTGAAAGGCTTGTAGGGATGAATGTTTTAAATACAGCTATCATCTTTTTGATTCCCTTTTGTAGCAGGTACCCCTGAGAGTATAAGCAAAAGATGGTAGCAGAAGCCTTGAAGGTACACACAGACGTGGACATCAAAGGCCCCAAGGGTACATAAATGTTTTATTACTGGTCACTAAAGAAATGCAGCGTTGGGAGCTGGGTAGAAACAGTTTCAGAACTTGTATATTTATAGAGTTCTGTAAGAATCTATTTCAGTTTCCCATGACTGAAAACATAGGCATAGATATCTTTACACTGCACCTTACATGGCAACAAGGCACCTATCTTCAGAATTCAGCAAGCAGAATGAATCAGTAGGATATCCCATATTGTTACCTTATCATTAAATGGAAATATACCACAATGTTTTGTGTGCCTGCATTCAAGGTATGGTGGGTAATTTGGATGTAATTCTTATTTCTCTATCTCTAGAAGGAGAGTAGACACATGCCTACAAGAATAATACATGGATGGAAGAAAGGAAGTGCACAGGCAGTGGAACCAGGGACACGTATCCTGGGAAGAATATAGGGACATTGCCTGGATGTGTAGGGATGGGATCAGGAAAGCTAAGGCACAGATGGAGCTGAATTTGGCAGGGGATGTAAAGAATAATAACAAGGGCTTCTACAGGTATGCTGGCCAGAAAAGGAAGATTTAAACAAAAACTGTACCCCCCCTGACAAATAAGACAGGAGAACTAGTGACAACCTACATGGAGAAGGCTGAGGTACTCAACAATTTTTTTGCCTCAGTTTTAACTGGTAGTCACTCTTCCCACATCTCTCAAGGCCATGAACCTCAAGGCAGGGACTTGGGGAGTGAAGTCCCTCCCATCATAGGAGAACATCAGGTTCGAGACCACCTGAAGAACCTGAACATACACAAGTCCATGGGACCCAACAAGATGTATCCCAGGGTCCTGAGGGAACTGGCTGATGTAGTTACCAAGCTACTCTCCCTCATTTCAAAAGCTATGGTCTTTCAATACTTAAAGGGGGCTTATGAGAAAGTCGAAGACTTTTTACCAGGGTCTGTAGTGACAGGATGTCTCTGCCCATGGCAAGGGGGTTGGACTAGGTGATCTTTAAAGGTCCCTTCCAACCCAAACCGTTCTATGATTCTATGTTGTGGCTATTGGTTAACGGTGAGAAAGTGCTTTGAGTTTCTTAAGTGAAAGATTCTAAATACAAAGTTTTGTAAGTAATACAACTTACATTTTTACAACTTGTTATTCTCCTGATAAGGCACAGCATACTGCATAGTATATGCACATTCTTGCTTCTTTCACCACTGAGTTGCATAGACATGTAGCTGGAAACTTGGAAATAGTGTTACAACACACAACAATAATAGACAAAGGTTACCATTTTCAGCTAACTTGAGCTGAAACTGTTATCACATTCTGTAATGTTGTCTGTTCTACTGGTCAAGAAAAATGGAAATACAACAGAAGAAGTTTCATTACAAAAGGAGATATTCCCAAAACATATTAAGGCATAGAATACAGATAGAAAACATTTTTAGGAAAAACAAACAAGCAAAAAAAGAAACAAACACCTTTCACATGGAACAATGTCTATTTCAGTTGTGTGTTTTCTTATATATTGTACAGAAAATGTAGCATGGCAAAATTGTCAGTATGGTTGCAATAATTTTTTATTACCACTATTATTTTATTTTATTTAAAGGATCTATGCTGTTCTGGAAACTTAAGTTTCATTTCTACAAAACTTCAAATGTTGTATGTGGAATTTGTATACAATCTGACCCTGAATATACCTTAAATAATCCTGCGATGCCATGTATAAGATCCTTACTGAAAAAAAACCCCAAACCAAAACAAACCAGATTATTCTCCATTGAATAGGGGGAAAAAAAAAAAATCCTTCCTAAAATCTAGCGTTCTGAAAGCAGAATTATGAAAAGGAGTAAATAGTAGGCACATTATGAAATCACAATAAGACCACACAGATGTGCAGATGTATAACTGGCATACTAAATTTTATGAGCAGTGTTTGCAGAGTCATTTTGTTGGATTTGAGTCAGAAAGAGCCACTTCAGTGACTTCAAGAGACAGAAAGAGAAATTTCCATCAACCCAAAGGCTAGCAGAAAATTTTCTTCAGGGAAAATGTATCCACTTGTCTTGTCTCCCATTTTAGTATTTAGATTAATGCACATCGTGTATTTGGCTTCTGTCTATGCTTTTCTTTCCCAGCATAATTTTTGCAACAGATTTGCCCTGCAGCATTAACTACCCTTGATAGTTTTCTCTCTTACTGTGTGATTACTTGCTTAGCATAATGACTTTTCTGCTTTTTTAAATGTGTTGTGTCACAGGAATTACTGGCTAAAAAGTTGACTTTAACGCAATATGATAATATCAGTAATGGGAATAACATATAGAAAGTTAATGTAACTACATTTCAGATGTCCTTAGTAACCTTTCAGGTTTTCCATGTTTTGTTTTGGAGAGTTAAATTTTGAAAAAGCATTTGAAACATTCAGAACAATAATATGAAAATGACAAAACACAGCTGAACAAAATTTCCCAACAGAACTTTTTTTTTCTCATTAGAAAGTGTTGTACAAAAAAAGCCAATGTCTCATTAAAATTTATTTTGTCTGTGTTCTTCTAATGTTAACCTGACTTACCATGGTAAGTAATCAAATTATGATCATCATCACATATAAACTGTATATTAACATACATTATATTTCAGTAACATAACTCCCTCTTATAATCTTCATTATGCTTGTATTATAAATTATGCAAGAATTATAAATGATGCATAATTTTATGCAATTTAAAAATAGAATTATTTGATATTTCCAGAAAACTTTTTTTTTTCAAGAAACTTCTGAAATTATTTCACTTCTTTTATTTCTTTGTAAATTTTGAATATTTTGCTTTTTATTCAAATACAGGATGCATTTATTGTTTTTAACTGGAATTTGAGGTGACCACAATTCCAACTGCTGATCCATTATATGACTTAGTATCACAATAATATTGAACATCATTCTACCACTGTTTTGTTTTATTTTATTCATATGCTAAAACTGTGAAAGAATTCTGGAGCATGGATGATTTTTGAATCAATAACCACAGATGACAGTGAAGAGGTTTTACTGTCAGGTTTTTACTGCTCTGGGCAGTGATAAGTTTAAGCAACATTACAGTAAAAATGAACCAACATTATATTTATGTTCCCTTCTTTCCCACTGATTCATGTTAAAAATAATGCTATGAGAAAACTACCAAAGGACAGAAAGACACAACCTTTTCTTTTAAAAACATTGAGCAGTTAAATTGTATAACCCCACTTACTGTTTTGAGTGACTCTCCATACAAATGCTGAGATTAACTGATAAATGAATGAACTTATGAATATTTTTGTTTTATTCTCTTGTCGGTAGAAAAGATTTCCTAAAACATATGCTACACAAGAAGAGAAGGAATGCTTCTCATAAACAAACCACTGAAATTCTGTTCTTTTGCATAATAAAACTGGATTAGTTCTATTCTGCTTAGTCTCCAAGCCCAGGGAAATGCAGATGCACACGTGGGTGACTAGCTAATAAACTATACTTAACTGTATTGAAGAGGTCATATAAATGTTACATTAAAATATCATCAGTTTTCACCGTTTAATGCCATATTATGCATAAAAATGTTGATACACTCACGTAAGTGTTTTTCTAATATAAGAAAGAATCCAAACACATTTATATATATTAGTCACAATATTTCAGTGTCATAGTAGTTAATGCAGTTCAGCTTTAATGAAATTATCACTAACTTTCAAGTACAGGGAATGTTTAATATGATAATTATAAGGAGGCCTTGGAAGAAATTTGAAACAACCTGTGATCTCAAAGAAAAATAAAAACCACTCTTAAAATAGCTAACCTGAACAAGCTTTTAACACTTAGTAAGGATAACGAAGTTCTCAGTGTATATGCTATCATCTACTTTATTAAATATGCAAAATTTTGTGGTTTCTTTCCAAAAAGCCATTAAACTGGAATGTAATTAAAAACATAATAGCTGAGAACAAATGTGAATGTTTCTGGAAGTATGAGTTTAATAACATTGGCATGAGTTAACCATTATGTGGAATATATTGGTACATTTTTCACATACAGCTTTGCCACTGCACTTCATTTCTGATCTACAAGACCCCTGCTATTCAGCACTTGTATCTCAGCCAATTAATGAGTGGTAACTGTGTCATGTTTGTGAACAGATTCAAATAACTATTTCAGGTATTAAGCAAATATCATGTAACTTCTTTTCAATTGGTGAAAGTCTTGACCCAGGAATTCTAAGTAACAACATAGTGTTCTTGGTGTTTCTCCTCCCTTCTTTAACAGAAAACAAACAAACAGAGCTAGTTGAATGCCGTTCATTATCTTTTCCTTGGGTCTGGATGATTTATACAAATGAATTCCTGTATTTCCCACATCTATCTTTCTGCTAACTAATTTGAATATTCTTCTTTCATTTTTCATTATATAAATCTTAGGGATGAAATATGGGTGCTTTAAGGTTTTTATATGCCTCATGAAAATTCTTCAATTATTTTTCACAGTGTAACATCCAAAAATCTCCAGCATGCCCAGTGGCTGGATCTACATTTCAGTACATCCTGCTCTAGGCAGATTTAACTCACTGGCCTCATTTCATTTGCAAAGAAAATATGCTCCAATTGTCTCCATGAAGAGATCTGCTAGAACATATTTTTTGTTTGCTCCCTCTGGAAGGAAATCTGCATATGCAGTGGAGTGGCGAGCTAACACAGTTCCCCACAACATGGAGCTGTGACCAAGGTAAAATACACTTAGTGCCAGAATTGAAGGATGCATTGCAGGGCATGCTCACCCCATAGGAACAGCTTTTCACTCTATAATATATATTGGATAGTTACATGGCACCATCCTGCTACTTTTTTTCCATGTGCTAGGTCCTCATGGATTATAACATTAATAATAAATTAATTGTGTTTGGGTCATGAGGTAGACACAAAACAGCAAAACTCACAAAACCCCCAACACAGTAGGAAAAAATATGTTCCTATGGTTGAATTCTCTCACTTTCCAAAGCATGGAAATGTCTAGCATGAATTGCCTCTGGTCAATGCTAATGCTGAAATGATGATTTTGAATTTTCTGAGCGAAAACCAGCTAGTACAGGCTAAACTGTGCCAGGGAACATTCCAGCAATTTAATAGGATAGTTGATTGAGTTCCAGTGCCTGGGAACTTTCCTTGTTTCTGTATAATTTTCTAATAGAAACATAGTTAGTATGTATTTTTGTTATTATTTTTAAGGAAAATTCTGGTGCACATTTCGGGTTTGTCTAAACGTTCCCCTTAAGCTGCCCTATGGCATGCTCAAGACCTTTTTTAAGAACCAAGCAAACAATGAGTCTGAAACAGTGAGCTCAGCAAGAGATGGAAAATAACTTACATCAATTAACAAGATTCCTCACACTTCAGTTTGTCAGGCAAATCGTTAACCTACCATCCAGGCCCACCAAGACAGACTGCTCAGAAGCTGTCCACCACAGTCAGGTGGAGAAGACACAGAGAGGAGGTGGAGCACAAGTGGGCAACTACATGTCAGGAGGACTCCCTTCCTGTCCAGTATCTCTTTCTTAGCAATTCACAGTCTACAGATAGCAGTTTAACTTCACAATTTTTTAAAACACAGAAAAATAAATAGGCTGTTCTTCGGGTATCTCCTCATTTTCTTCATGGAGGTTTAAGTGAATAGAGAATTTTTTTTTACCAAATTAAAATAATGTATCTAATAGTTCACATGAGTACAATCAGGATCATCCATATATGAATATAATTCAAGTAGATTGCAATATATTCAGCTGAGACATCACTGTCCTTTGGCAATTAACTCTTGAAAGTATTAATCCCTGAAGAAATTATAAACATTTTCACCTTATATGGAGACGGAAAATTTAGAACACACTCACAGAAGACTCATGGACAGCTGCCATTTTTAGTAATGCTTATTAATTACTGTGGCAGTTAGGATGAGTTAGGCCTGGTTAGCATAGCTGCTAGCATAAGCCCATGAACTTTAATCAACCTTTTGTTTAAGTAGGCAATATATGACCAACCTCTTGTTCTGAATGACAGAATGAATAGTTTTTGTGAGCTCAAGGAAACGGATAGCCAAACTATACAAACAACCTGTTATCCAGAATGGCAGCAAGTCCAGAAGCACCTTCTTTTGACTGCCATAAGCAGCAACACCAAGTCAGAAAGCAACCATGCAGCTTGAACACCTGACACCAAGGTGGTAGTCTCTATCTAATCCTGTAATTAGGGAAAGTAAAGAATTCTGGAGGAACCCGGGAACCAGAGAGACACTGGGGGACTGATGACCCTGCACCAGGCATATCTGGACCCCCTGCACTAAACCCCCAGTTCTCCTCCTGGACTGCCTGATTTCTTCCATGGCATAGGAAAGTTGTGTAAGGAACCGCTTCGCTGACCCATATAAATTCCCTCCCAGATTGTGCCATCTCTCCCATTGAACAGGGAAGTCATGTAATTTCTAAAATTGCATACATCTGTGATTAAAGTGTTTTAGTGTCCAAATCAATTTTTTCTCCACACATTCATTTGGTCTTGGACCATGACAATTGCATCATTACAGAATGAATGATCAACAAGAGACATTTCTGATAAGAGGAACAATAAATTAAGAAAATGTCTCAATCTCTAGAACACCTACTGCAGAGTTGTTGGAAGATGATCTAGTAGAAACTCCCACTGGAAGTAAGACCAACTTCAATGTCAGGTCAGATTGCTCAGGGCCTATCCACTTGAGTCCAGAATAAGTCCAGGGATGGAAATTCCTCAACCTCTTTGAGCAACTCCCAATGTTTTATTACCCTCATCATGAAGAGTTTTCTTCTGTTATAAGCTGCTAGAATTTCCCTTGCTTCAACCTGTGACTGCTGCCTCTTGTTCTTTTGCTGTGTACCACTGTGAAAAGTCTAACTCCTTTTTCTGTATAACCAGATGTTAGAGCTCTGAAGAATGAAATTAACTCTCTTCTTAGATTTCCCACCCCTTGGTTCCTCTCCTCCAGAATAAACAAACCTCAGCCTCTATGTAATGTTTTCTGTTCTGTATTTATTCAGTTCAGCTGCTAGTTGAACCTATGCATATACAGAAAAAAATAAATGAGAAATTGAATCAGAGATTCCACAGTCATCAGAAGGGAGCACTGGGGGCATCCGATTCAGGCAACGCAAAGCAGGGCCAATTTCAAAGTTAGATCCAATTATTTATTTTTATTTACTGGGTTTTTTTTAAATAAAATCCACTCCAATATATCATGGACTATGAACTGTCAT
The DNA here is from genome assembly GCF_000699145.1 of Aptenodytes forsteri. Classification (NCBI taxonomy): domain Eukaryota; kingdom Metazoa; phylum Chordata; class Aves; order Sphenisciformes; family Spheniscidae; genus Aptenodytes; species Aptenodytes forsteri. The sequence continues at coordinate 8,955,958 of NW_008795138.1, read as the reverse complement.
CTGGCTATTCTTATGTGTAGCACGGCCATTTCCGTTAGGCTGTGCCATTTTGGTTCTCAGTACAGTAGAGGCTTTGAAAACAGGAGAAAAGAATGAGATCCTAAAGTTAAAGGCCTAGCCATGAAAATTATTTAGTTATATGAGGTATACCTACATAGTTACTGCAGTTAAACCCTGTTCCATGTAGAGATAAACAAGAAAACCCTCAAGGATCCTTCTGGACTAACATGGAGAAAGCCTCCTTGACCTTTTATCTAGCTAGTCATTGCTTATATTAGCCTCACCTATCTTAAGGTACCTGGCTAAGCATCCCAAATTTAGGTTTCCTGTACAAGAAGAGAAAGTGAACATTTCCAGAAAATGACTAAAATCTCAATTAAGATGATCTGGCCTCGTCAGAACTGAAACATGCCACCCTCCTTCTATGGACTCCATAAATATCCCAGGTGACTAAGCTAAGTAATTTAGGTACCTATAGTATGAAGGATGAATCCAGGACAGTAGTCTTAAAAAGCTGTTCATCATACTGTGTAGAAAGATCACATTTCTACAACTTTAAAAAATATATATCCAGAAACTGTGAGAACTATCTTTTGTTATGATATTGCCTGAAAGTTCCTATGTGGTTGATTAGCTATGTCAACCTCCTTATTCAATAATTTTTTAAACAATAGACCTAACTCCAGAAAATATTTAAATTTTTGCTTAAAACGTGTTTAAGGCTAGTACACGACAAAAATGAATCCTTGCTTAAGATGAGTATTTGACTTTTAACAAGAGAAGAACATAACCTAAAATAAATTTAATGTCAAGTTTTAAGTACTTGTTAGTTCCAGTATATAACTGAATATTTGTGTCCTGGTTTTGACTGGGATAGAGTTAATTTTCTTCCTAGTAGCGGGTATAGTGCTGTGTTTTGGATTTAAGATGAGAATAATGTTGGTAAGGCACCGATGT
>NW_008795138.1:8936230-8954763 GCF_000699145.1 Aptenodytes forsteri | reverse complement strand
CTTCCCCATCCCACTGGTGGGGGGGGAGTGAGCGAACAGCTGTGTGGTGTTTAGCTGCCTGCCGGGTTAAACCACAACAGTTTGAAAAGTAGTCTGATAGAAATTCTTTCTTGTCTAACTATGTTATTTTCAGACAGATAGCTTCATAAAGGAGCTTATTGTTGGATTCTATTTTTAGTGTATTGTCACTCCAGTGTATCTAGCTTGCTCAGACTAATACTCTGCTGTTCTTCACTTTGCCAATGTAAGAATCATGCAAAAGGATTCTAAAATTTACAGACAAAAGATTTAAATGTTTCTAAACCTAATCCAACTCCCTTGATTTTGGAAGTTAACCTTTGCATCTTAATCCCTTACACAGACTGTGTAATGATTTATGGGAGGATTTCAAATGACTTCTCAAATATTTTTTCTTTTGGAGAGCAGGGGAAAAAAGGGAAAGAGTGTGATTCCGTAGGGATCCCGTGTCACATGGAAATAGGGATTAAGCCCTTTTTTATAAATTGACATAAAAACCTGATATTCTGCCCCATTATTCTGAAAGAGAGGTAATTAAAAATAGAGTTAAAAAGGTAGTCTGAAATCATACAAATAAACTTCTTGTAGATAAGAGAATTCCCTCTTTTCATTCAGTCACTTATACTGCTAATTATCTGAAAAAAAAAAGCCTGTTTAAACTTATTCCTATTACTTACTACTATTTACTGAAGAAAGCATAATGGTATGCACTACTGTAAGACATTATATCTGACACAATGAGCCTTAACTTCTGTTGTATAGAAACCTGACCCAGTCACAAAATTTTATGCAGAAATAGGGGAATATGGAGGAAATCAGGTGTTTGATCCCACAGAACTTTAAAAAAAGCCTGTTTAAACTTATTCCTATTACTTACTACTATTTACTGAAGAAAGCATAATGGTATGCACTACTGTAAGACATTATATCTGACACAATGAGCCTTAACTTCTGTTGTATAGAAACCTGACCCAGTCACAAAATTTTATGCAGAAATAGGGGAATATGGAGGAAATCAGGTGTTTGATCCCACAGAACTTTTTCCACTAGGAGGAGATGAAACCTCTTTTGAATGACTATCAAGCATTGTGGTCATATTAAAAAGCTATATTTAAAAATGTACCACTACTTTCCCTCCTCTATTTTGGACTTAGCAATGGACTTGCACTTTAATGTTCAAATACCATCTCCTGAGGCTATCTTTGTTAAGATTTTTACCCTTTTAATGAACATTTTGCCTCTTACCAGGCAACAAATAGATAGTACACAGAAAACAGTCAATATCTATATATATAGTCAAAAATTATATATATATATCTCCAATATTGTGTGGTTTCAATGATGTTATGTTAAGCAGTAGCATCAAATAGTTTTGCTTGTTGAACATCCTCCACATTCAGGATACTTTAGAAATATCACTAACAACAATAGCCAGCATTTTTAGGAAAGTATTAAGCTACTATCAATAGATAAGTCACTTTCAATAGTTCAGGTTACATACCACGTGGCCAGCTCTACAAATTCATTTGTGCGAGAATAAGTAGGAAGAGGTTTTATTTCACAGTTTTATAACTATTTATAGTATTTATAAATTTTGTAGAATACCAGTTTTTTTAACTTCCTTGTTTGGTTGGTTTTTTTTAAAGAAGATATTACCTCTAAATTCCAAACTATCTGTGTAGATAGAGAGGACACATTATCGCCTTGTTTCTGACCTACAACAGTTTTTTCTATTCTATTTTGGCTGGGTTTACAAAGTGGGGCCTAGTGAGCATGCTTGTAAAATACCCTGTTTGCCCCCCCTTTCCTCCTTCTTTGCCCCAGCTTTTTGGGGCATCATATGGTACGGAATATCCCTTTGGTCAGTTGGGGTCAGCTCTCCCAGCTGTGTCCCCTCCCAACTTCTTGTGCACCCCCAGCTTCCTCGCTGGTGGGGTGGTGTGAGAAGCAGAAAAGGCCTTGACACTGTGTAAGAACTGCTCAGCAGTAACGAAAACATCCCTGTGTTATCAACACAGTTTTCATCACAAATCCAAACCATAGCACCATATAAGCTACTATGAAGACATTTAACCCTATCCCAGCCAAAATTAGTACAATCTTCACCCCTTATTCCATACGAATTACGTCATGCTCAGGTGCCACACTATCCAATACATTCTCATTAACCACCACCCCCTTTCCTTCCTTTGATATATACACAGATTATCATTCCCTTAGTCTACAGACCAATCCTGTAAAATATGTATTAATGTCCACAAAATGTCCATTGAGCTCATTTAGTCCATGACTTTGGGCTCCATCTGTCATGGTGGTCACTCAGGACAGGAGAGGTGGTGTGTTGTGTGGAGTTATTGGGCACCAAAGCCAGCTCACGTCGAGTCACTGCTGCACTTGCACTGCTTCACTGCTTCCCATCCATGCACAGCACTTTGTCCAGGATAAGAAAAAAAATTGCACTCATTATTTACTTCCTTTAAATCTTTCTTAAACCAAAAGAGAGGCAGTCTTTACACTGTTTATTCTAGGATCAGTTCTATCAGATAGCTACCTCTTTAAAACTACACACTTAAACGTATTAATTTGTTAATCTAATTTTCTCATTATATTCTTTAAAACTCTGTGAAATTATTTGGCCTTTCTTACCTCTTTATTTCCTCCAATATTCTTAGTATAACTTTTTTTTTAAACTGCAAGTGTTTATGTTTTCCAATTGTTAAACAAGTATTTTCTTTTTCTATGTTTAATGTCTTTAAGAAAACAGACTCTTTTTTTCTCCACAAATTGTATGTTACAGAGAATATTGCCAAGTCTTAAAAGCAGTTCTATTCACATAACTTCTAGTAAAAATAACTGATTTAAGGAAAGTGAAATAATCCAAAGACATAGGAAAAAAAAGTTTTCTGATCATAGTCAGGTGTAACATCTTTTAATATTTTTTATTCTGAAAATACATAGCTTGTAGGTTGTTAGAAGTATCCACTCATGGGCACTTAAAACAGAAAGACATATAGAATTTAATCAATCTTATTGATTTTTGGAAACATTTTAATCCTTTTTTTTTTTCTTTCTGTGTAATCAGTGTTCATCTTCAAAATTAAATTCATTACACCTAATTTTTGCTGATCTTGGCACCTGTATTTAATTCCTGATATTCATTAATTCTACAATCAATATGTTTTTATTCACACAGACATTTAGTTATCTGATAGCTTGCACACGTTTGTGCCTGTGTATCTGTGAGTACATACGTGTTTGTATAAAGTATACATATTAATAATATGTATAGTGTAAAAATAACAATGGGAGGAATTTAAAAAAAAAAAATCAGCCTGAAGGTCAAGCTACAGAAGTAATTTCTAGAGGAGATTAAAGTAAAGTAGGCTTTGACTACCTCTGGGAAACAGTAAAACCTTCCTACTTCGAAAAAGTTGTTTCACTCTAACCAGAGTGACAGTCACAGCCTACAGACTATAGATTTTCCCCAGCTGCAGGCTGATCTCTTTATAAGCTTTCTAAAAAAAAAATCAGCCTGAAGGTCAAGCTACAGAAGTAATTTCTAGAGGAGATTAAAGTAAAGTAGGCTTTGACTACCTCTGGGAAACAGTAAAACCTTCCTACTTCGAAAAAGTTGTTTCACTCTAACCAGAGTGACAGTCACAGCCTACAGACTATAGATTTTCCCCAGCTGCAGGCTGATCTCTTTATAAGCTTTCAAAAAAAAAAAAAAAAAAAGTTGTTACACTTTCCTTTGTGTGAAGGAATCTTCTGCGGCTACAGTCCAAACCACGGCCCCCGAGGGCTGGAGAGTGGGGGAGTCACGTCCTCCCCACAGTAAGGAGCCTGACCATGACTGGAGCACGTATATGTTTTCTGAAAACGCAGTCCACTCATATTCTCTCTTTTGGATGTAGCTTTAAATCCACTAAGGACATGGAAATCACCAGTATTTATTACATAGAAGACACAAGTAATGAGTAGTAGAAAAAGCAAAACAAACAAAAGCAAGCAGACAGCCTTGCCTTTGACTGGAGCTGGATTACTCAAGTGTAAATTAAGCACATACATAAAGGAGAGTTTTCAGGTCTAGGGCCCTAGGCTACCATTTGTGATGTCTGATTTGCAAGAAAATGATTTTCTTCAACGTGCCAATTACTTTCTGCTCAACTTACAATAGCTTCCAAATAGAACATTAGCCAAATAACAATTACTTTGGACAAAGAATACCCCTTAACAATCCCAAACTGTTCGGCTGATGGAAGCAATGCTACTTGTTAAATTAAACTGGAGCTTAAAAAGAGGTTTTTAACAAGAGACTTACAATTTTAAGTAATTTCAAATGTAATTTTTTCAAGTGCAATTTTTGGTTCCAGGCATGTTATAATTTTAGTATTAACAAAACTATATTTGCATTAGTAGTGAATCATTTGTTTTGGAAAAATCTGATAAAATGTAAACTGAATGTGCCAGCTGTTGGCTACTTGCAGTTTTATTTTAATAAGACCACTAATTATAAGCCAAGGCAGTGCTAAAAATTTATAATCTTAAATTAAAAAAAAGAATAATCAATAGAATTGCGGACTTTACACCTGCCACATTCATCTCAATTTATGAATATTTTACCATTCAAGTATAGGCACTTATTATATACAATGATGCTACAAGTCAAAATGACTACAAACGCTACTAGATAATGAGTAGCAAAAATTAAAGTCCAAGCTTATCAATTAATGTATAGCTTATAGATGAACGGAATTTTTTTTGTAGTCCTTATTACGACCAGGGCCAATTCTTTCTGTATTAAAACTACAGATACTTTTCTGCTGAGTATGCTGAAGACTAAAATTAGACTAAATTTCTCATAAACAGAGCCAGGACTAAACTACTACATCACTTTGGTTCCTTTATTTTATTATTCAAACATACTAAGGAATGTGGATTTATGTTTAAGGAGCTAGATGTGGTTACAAGGAGTCTGCATTTAGATCTCTGTTTCTGTCAGTCGATTCGTTGGTAAGAAATCAAAGGTCCCCATCTTTTAAAAAAGCCTTTTTTTTTCTTTGTCCTGAGCACAACAAGAGGTAATAATGTTCTGTAACCCTTTATCCCTGTGATACGATTTTGTCATTGCTAGTAACAGGCCATAGTGAAAGGGTTAAATCCCTGACAATGTCTGGCTAAAACCTTGCTGTGATACACAAAAAGCTTCGCTTGCATAGTTTTAGTTATTTGTCAATGGAGTTGATGGTGGGACATTTTGAGAAACATGTAACTTCTTGCCTGACAAGGTTGAACAGGCCTTTAGCTAGCTCATTAAGCTTCCTGTGTCAATCACTGATAACAGGAACTCAGGACAATTGTGTCAAGATAAGTGCCAAAAAACTAGTTTAAACTGACACCCTTGTAACATCCCAGACTAATAAGCTAATTCAATGACTATATATGGACAAAGGAAGCCCAAAGTTCAACTAGCGGACAGAGTGAGGAAGACTATGGACGACCACCGGAGGGTGAAAAGACCCTAACCCCAATTTTACTGCGCATGCTTGGACTATGTAAATGAATTCCGGGAACTCATCACCATAAGACCACCTTTTCCAGGAAATCTGATGAATATGTATGATTTTTCTGTATATAAACTGATGTACTTTGCTAACCTGTTGGAGCACTCATGGTGGAGCTATCCCCAGTGCTGCCCAGCGCTGTATTAAAGAATGCCTGCTTAATAACAAACTAGTTGTTATTGAGTTTTTTATCTCGGAAAACCGTCCCGATCGGGCCTCCTCCTGTGAGGAGCGTCGGAAGGTGCGGGCTCGGTACCGACTGTTTCAGTAGGATTTGTACTGAGTTTGCAAGGCCTCAGGACTAAAGCTTTGCTGTGTCTGAACTTGTCTTGACCTGCTTGGAGCTTTGTTACTTGGTTTAGCAGGAACAGCAATTTTAATTTTGACCATGTAACAACAGCTAATTTCTTAACCTTTTGCTTACCTTTGTATGTTACAGACATAATTTTTATAAAGACTTATTTAAGACTTTAACATAATGATGATATAACATCATTAACAGAATGATAACATAACATAGAGAAATACAGGCCCCAGATGAGAACAGAAGTCTTGAGAAGAAGCAACACAAGATGTGGTGCAGAGGAGCAGAGGCATGGGATGATAAGAGATGAGGCACAGGGTACAAACCCCATGGAGACACCACAGCTATAAACAACTCATACCTGGTCAGCCAAAGAAACGCAGACCTAGAACGAGACAAAACTGGTTTTGAGAGGTAACAAAGAAAACAAAGAAATATTATTTAAGAGGCATAAAAAGCACAGTAAATTCAGAAGTAACATGGAGCTGCAGACCAATAAAAAAAGGACAAAGCGGTAAAAACATCGGCAAACATATAAAAAGACCCCAGCTGGGTCCCAGAGTGAGGGAAAAGAAGCCATCAGCATGAACACCTTAGTCGTCCAGGCAAAGGACTCCACACGGATGACTTGCAGTAACACACCCACCACTGCCAGTAGACCTTCTAAACCACTAACCTTAGGTCCCATAGGAGCAATGGAAGAGCAATTTCCTTTGATCTGAGAAAATGGGCTCTCAATGAACACATAAACTGGTCATCTGTTAATTCAGAATTAAGATGGAGAAGTCACACACTAACCTAGACCTCAGTCACCTGAGTTCTTTGAGAAAGATTCCAGAAAAGAAATCCCTAAACTCTTTATTTTGCCCAGGCTAGTCTGGAAGCCAGGGAAAATGTTCCTCCCAAAATTATTATCAGCCTGACTCTCTGAGTAGCTCCTGGCCCTTGTCCCCTGGCAGATTATGGCATAAGATTATGAAGTGGCACCCTCAGGCAGGGGGAAAAAGCATATGCATTCTTCTCCTGAGGACCTGGCAGCCCACAATACTTTCAGAACAAGGCGTTAACAGAAGCCTCTGCCCATCCCTTCCCCTCAGGCCTGTGTAGGATGTGCTTGTCTCATGGAGAGGGAAGGAGGGAGGTTGTGAATCATGTTTATGAAGACCGCAGTTTCTTGGGAAGAGAGACTGCACTATCTGACTGTAGCACATTGACGCTCAGATTTCATTTATTCATATCCTCAGGGAAACAGACACTTTGGACTTACTGTAATGCTACTTTGAATACATTTCTTCAAAATTGCACAATTACCCATATAATATTTAAACTTCAAGTAGAATCTTGAAGTAGTATCTCCTCTTACTTTCTTTTAATCCTTTCTAATTTAGATAAAATAGTATGAATATCAACATAGCTTGTGAAATTATCTACTGACTGATATTATCTTTTTTTTTGGGGGGGGTGGTCCTTATTGTATAGCCATCAAGGTGTCAACTGCATGACTGCTAACTCTTGTATTTTCTTCTCCTGCATCTTCTGAAAGCAAGATGATTGTGCATCTTATAATTATTACCTAGCTTTCCAGACAGCAAATAAAATCTGAAACCTGAAGAAAAGACAAAGTGTAATCCACATGAAGTTATATCTTTGTGATAGAAATGTTTCTTCTTTCCATTTCTAATTACAAAATGTTCTCTTGCTACTGGCTTTTATATTAAATTTTCACAATATACAGTTGACACATAACCTATGGTACATATTTACACGTAATAAACACTTCAGATTATGCAGAACTCACCAGTCTGAGGTACATAGTCTAACAATTACTAATTAAAGTGCAATCTCCTTAGGAATGTAAGTGATTTGCAAATGTGGATTTAAAAGCTGGAAACAGTTCTATTGGCTGAATGAATTCTTGCTCTAAAAGTTTTGTTCATTAACACATTGAATGAGCACTCGTGTTATTACCCTGCAGACATATTTCAGTATGTATTTATTATCTACACTGACCCAAGCAGCTAGGAGTCAAAATAAATTTTTCAAATGATAGAAATTAGCTGCAAAGATTTGAAAAATATGCAGAAAAGAAGTAGCAGTCTTGTTTAAGATGGTATGTAGCATGGTGAGGCAGCTATTTGCTGCCCACACCCATAAAGTCCCCCTCCTCAGCCCATATATATTTTTATCTTATTTGGTTATCAATTCTACATGTGTTTGAAAGACAGAAAGGATGTTCGGTAAAAATTCACATAGTACATCTGAGGTTATCAGAGTTCTGCTGAGTATTGAGCTAAACAAAGCTGAAGTCTTTTTAGATGTAGAACTTCAGATTCTCATGGTACCGTTATAGATATTCATCTAACTCTAGACAAACTGGGCTGCTCAGAAGTGGTAGGGTTCGTGCTCCACACCTCCTGTACCACCTGCATCCCAGCTTTATCCTGGGGGAACTGCCGTATTCTGTTCCAACGTCATCCCTTCCTTGCTTGTCATAAAAAGGAAATTTCTAGGCCATGGTCTCGAATGGCATATACAGCAAGATTAGGTCACATTATATGGTTGCTCAAGAGATGAGGCATGCAGGATGTTTTTTGGCAGAAGACCTAATGTCTGTGTTTTAAGTATGCATTGTGTCTAGGTACCAGACCCAGCTACAGACAGCCCAAGAGGCTTGCCTATTATGTTCCTGAACCTGATTACAGTTCATATGCCAAGTGTAATATTCGTTGCCTGCCACGTATCTTTTCCCACCTTATCATCTGCCTTATAGCATTAGGCCACTTCCTTCCTTTTCATTCTAGGCCCTTGTAGTTTTTCAGCAGATTGGGTATTTACTGATCTACTGCTAAAATAAAATAGCTAAGAGAAAACAACACAGTCACGGAAGCTTGCTGCAATCAGGGGTGACATGCTGCAAGAAAGCACATTTCTCAGCAATAGTCCAGAAACCGGGTCTCTACTAGTATGTGATCCCATGCATTTGTGCTGTCAACATCAACACACATGACAAGAGGGCAGATGATGCTTTATGCAATTGGGCAAACTTAAAGACAGCTTTATAAGTTTGTAATTCAGGGAGAGAAGGAGACAGAAAAAAGTGACTAGGCCAGAAGGATCCAGTCAGGTAATACAGGCTTTATAGACAGATCTGTGCCGCAGCTCACAGCACGTGCTAGTTTGTGACAGACATTTATCCGTGTACATGAGAGGTAACTGTTTTCAGAACATGAGGAACTTCCTCAAATTCCTGTCACGGCACCAAGCAGAAATACAATTCTACCACACAATTTCTGCCCTGCGAATCACACTTACAATTCTTTCCTACAGGTTATTCTGAGGCATGCTTTGTTGCAAAGGACCTTAGAGGACACAAGGAGATGGCAAGACAGTGGTGCTCCAGCAGACTTGCATGGATCAAAAAGGAAGATCCAGAACATTTGTGATATATCACCCGAAACATAGGATCACTGACCTTTTAAAAATCTAAAATATGTTGAAATATATTTTAAAGGAACAGGTAAGGATAGGTGAGATAAAAAACATGTGATGGGAAGACAGTGGAAGGGGAAACAGGAAGAAGTGACTGTTTCAATCAGTCACTTTTTTCAATCTCAGTAGAACATAAAAGCTACCACCCCAGACAGGCAGGGTGCCACCAGTCATCTGCTCTAGATAACATGGTAACTCCCAGCTCCTGCTGGTTTTCTGCAAGCAATATGGAAGGAGATGCTCGCATTGCAGGAAGCTACCACTGATCATGGTATTGGCAGATGGTTAACGCAGCTGGTCTCAGAAGATATCTGACAACAAACTATCAAACAAGTTCAAGAAAAAAAAATATTGTTCAGAACACCATTTTTAATGAAAAATATTACAGGATGGTCCTGTTCAAAATAATAATAAAGTGAGTCAGCAGACAGACCTTCAATGTAACAAGTGTTATTTTTATTGAAATATCAATTTAGATTTGTGATCACAAAGTATCTCCACATTTTTTCTTGTATGGTTTCTTTACTAAGTGTAAAACCTGTTATACTGCTCTGATAATTAATTTAAATTGATTACACCCAAGAAAAATAAACAAAGGGAACGTGTGAGTGGGTGTTATTTATTTTTCTATTTCTTAAGATAGACATATATTACTTCTGGTAATAGGTAGACAGGAGTGAAAAGCACTTGTGAAAAGCACTGAGGAAGGATCAAGGTTGAAAGGTAATTATTCAGATATAACCAAACTTTTGATGAAAAAGCGGGTTAATTCAGTAGCGATATTCCCCATGAGTTCTATACTTACTAGATTGGACTAAACTCAGCACAAAGATATATTTGCAGTATAATACATAGATTTTTCCATCCAAATTGTGTTATAAATAACAGGATTCACACCATTAATCTATCCACCCCACTAATTTTTTCAATGATATTATTTTAAGAATAGCATGAGCTTTATGCCAGAAGATTCTTAGCGATATTCCCCATGAGTTCTATACTTACTAGATTGGACTAAACTCAGCACAAAGATATATTTGCAGTATAATACATAGATTTTTCCATCCAAATTGTGTTATAAATAACAGGATTCACACCATTAATCTATCCACCCCACTAATTTTTTCAATGATATTATTTTAAGAATAGCATGAGCTTTATGCCAGAAGATTCTTTTAGTTACAGTCAAAAAAAAAACAATAGGGTTAATAAGTGTACATTTGAAAATTATCTCTCTGGATTTTTTTTTTTTATAAACTTATCATTTTATAAGGGTGATATACATTTACAATGGTGACATCATATTTTCAGTCAATTGCAACTTGCCAATTTAACTGCTCAAACTAAAAACTACCTTAGAACATATCCACATTTTGATTCAGCTTTTTAAGGTTATCTGTTTGTTCAATTTTCAGCCAAAATTACATAAAGAATTTTAACAGGAAACATCTCTATTAAGGAAACAAAATCATTATATAGCCTTCGTTTGTGATCATATGCTCTTTTTTTGCAAAGGTCTTCTGACACCTGAACCATCAGAATAACCAAAAGCAAGAGTGGGTTGTTTTCCTCTGTGTGAACAGATAAAAGGAAGATAAGACATAAAATAAGTCAGTGACTGGTATTTTTTAATCAACAAATTTGAGTGCTTGACCTTTTGGAAATCAACAGAACAGCAAAAGAGAATGAAGAAATCCTTTTCTGAAACAATTTTTTGACCCAAATGTAGCCCTATGTTTGGGTTAATACCTATCCTAGACTGTAGTCTTCATTGTACTAGCCTGATTACCTTGTATAAACAATGCATGTCTTACAACGACTGTGCCCTTGAAGAAGAACTAAAAGACTGATAAAAGGGGAACATCCTGCCCTAGAAGGCGTCAGAGGCTAGATGATTGCCAAAGAAACAAGAAGTCAGCAAAAACTGTGGTAACTAGGGGAAAGGTAAAGGTGGTAGGGGGAGATTGCAACCACTGACCCAATTCAAGGCTGGAAAGACACCTGCAAGGAGCATGTGTGCTAATTTGCATGGCAAGCGAGGCTAATTTGAACACAACTAACCAACGAGCATGAATTTAGGTGGGCTTTTACTAATCATGTAACAATATAAATAGGCTGTAGTTCTTTTCTGTGTTGTGCTAGCTTTGTGGAATTACCACCTAGCACCCATCTTTGTGCAAACATGAGATAAATAAATATCTCGGCTCTGTGTGTAAGATTGGCTTATTGCACACCAGGTACCGGACCCCGCTTGTGGGACAACAACTTAAATATATCACTAAATATATCTTAAATAGATTTGTAATGTTTGCATTGCTATTTGAGTAAAACACAATTAAAGTTATAGTAAGTGCTTTTCCTAAAACTTAACAGGGCTAAAATTTCATTTTGTGCTTCCGTTGTGTATGAATGTACTACAATTCAATACTATGTATGAGTACACCATAGTCTGTTTTTCAAAAAAACCAATCAGGTTTCATTATAGCTAACAAAATATATCATACAATAGTTCAAAAGTTCATTTAATTTACAATTAAGAGATTCAATCCATTAGCAATTTAGATATCTATCAAAGTTGTTTGGGTAAGGCTAGTAACTCCAAGACATGCAACTTCACAATAAAGTGGCAGGACTTTCTAAGTTCTTAAAATTCTAAACATTATAAGCTTTTGCAGGCTATTTTCAGAATGTTAAGGCACATGTTTGGTTTTTTTTCTTTTTTTTTTTCCTTTTTTTCTCTTTTTTTCTTTATAACAGGTCTGGCTATGAGGCAAAAAAAAAGGAAGATTGCATGATGAATAGATATATTCTGTCTATTGGGAGTAAAAATCAGTTCTTTGTTATGTTCAACAAGATCTGCTTCATGCAAATATATCGGACTACATACATTTGTCAAAAACAATGTTTGAATTCTTACTACTTTTGAAAGGAAATTTTCATTTTCAGCTATATGCTGTTAATGGTAGAGAGCGATGAGGTCTCCCCTCAGCCTCCTTTTCTCCAGGCTAAACAGTCCCAGTTCCCTCAGCCGCTCCTCATAAGACTTGTTCTCCAGACCCCTCACCAGCCTCGTTGCCCTTCTCTGGACACGAAACAAAATAAATTTTAATTTTTGTTGTGACACTGCCTTCATTATTTTATTGTCCCCTCTGCTTTTTATTGGTGCTTGAAATCAGGGTTGTTAATTGGAGTTAGGTAAGAAAGAGATTTTGAAAGAGAATTAAGTTCTGAAAAAGACATACACAAACCTGCTATAGCTTAAGGTTTATCAAGATTTCAACCAACCCTGATGTGCTTCACTAAGATGATGTGTGCTTAGTTTTCATGCTCTGACATTGTACATTAAGAAACAATATTTAAAAAAAAAAGTCTAAAAGTGCATGAGAAGCAGAGGATTAATTGATACAGACACTTAAGTCATATAGGAATGAATGTGCTGAGAAATAAAACATTCAGAAATAATTGAAATGCATGATGTTAAAGGACTACCTCTTGAACAAAGATGGATAGGATTCTTTTATCTTCCTGTAGAATAAAATGTGCTAAAATGTAAAAAAAATCTAATTCAGCATAGCCTTGATGAAACCAAGCCTGTTTAAATTTTTTCAGTAAGTAAGAGACTAACCATTAGCCTGGTAACTGAGACACTTAACGGGCTTATGATAGGAGTGAGTTTAAATCCTTGTGCTGCTGTTCATCAACATCCCAAATTTGTGTGCTGATAACTGGGCCTTATTAAGGGTAGCTCTCTGATTCTGACGGCTAAAAGAAAAGAAAATAATCCATTTTGAACTGGTAAGTATTTATAACTGAATCAACACGTTCAAGTAATAAGTTCATAGGAGGTTTCTCAAACATCTCAGTTCTTGTAATATGTCAGAATTTCTTTGAGGGAAAAATAAAATAAAGTAACTAAAATATTATGAGATTTCTCATTTTCCAAATCGGCAAGTATTATAAGCAACAGAAAAATGATAAAGATTGCACATTTATGTTCACCTCAATTTCAAAGACCAATAAATTATTTGTTGTTCACTCAGCTTTAGCAGCTACTCTTTGGCAGATCACTTGAGTTCTCTCTTTCCCTGTTCCTTTCCTGCCTCAGTGGATACCTACATAGGGTTAGCCTGGATCACACCATGCTTTTCTCTACGGTCCTGTTCTACCAGTCACCCATTCATGTCAGGTTGCCCTTGGATTTCCTCCTAGGGCAGGATAACATCCCTGCCTAGACAACACAGAGGACTGTTTTTTGTAAATAGGTAGATGTAAGGAATACACCAATCAGTAATGAGGACGGAACTGTAACAGATATCTCATTTCCTATGCCTAACTCAGTCTTCCAGCATTTTTTCAATGCAGTTTTGTGCAAAACATAAATTTAGTGTCATGCTATAAAAGCATAAATATGGTGGGCTTTCAAAGCAGCTATCTCATTCTCTTCAGAATATTAGAAGGAAATATTAATTCTTAAAGAACCATAGCAATTGTTAACAGACTGACCAAATAAGGCTCAGAGTTGCCTTCATTTTTTTCCAGAGGCAGAAAAGAAGTTTAGTTACTGCAAGACACCTACAGAACTGTGAGGAAGTGGCTTTAGACTGAAGCATTCGAATACAGCAATAAATAGTTCCTCTTAAAAAATAACAAAGCCGTAAACGGTTTTCAGTTGTGGTCCTCAACAAGAATGCAAATAGTGACATAGCATGCTGGATATAAGTGCATAATGTGTTAGGCAGGCTACAGTCTAGACAAGGTCTGCAGGAAAATTATTAAGTCAAAGTCTTACTGCAAACACTGTGGTTTGTGGAACCAACTAGTCAGCCCTGTCAGACCTTAAACATGAGCAGTACGGACACAAGCTATGAGACACTAATTAAACCAATAATAACTAATAAGGACCAGTCCATGAAGTGGTACACAGAAATAGCTGTAAGCAAACAGCTGAGTGAAATCCAGTCAAAATTCTCAGTAGAGTATTCAGCTCATCCTACAGTAGATATCAATCTTTAACTGACCTTTAATTTATTTTTAGACTCTGCTACTTGTATCGATTGTAAGTTCAGCTTAGTTGTTTAAACATAAGTATATAGCCCTTTGAATAGATTTGAGGTTTCTGGCCAACAGATGCAACATGGGATATACTGCAGACCTGTCCTCTGGTGGACTTGCAGCTGGAGGTCAGGGTAATATCATGAGGCATATCAAATTTCACCAGAAAGCTATGAGGGAGCAATTGAATCACACACTAGGTCTTTACTGACTATAATGGAAACCTTGTTCAAATGTAGGTACCTGAATATGAATCTTGAGCTGAATCCTTTTATAAGTGTTTTTCAGAAGAATTTAGAGTGTGAGGAAATCCTGAAAAACAACAGTTGGAAGAAAGAATATACTTTTCTTTATAATTTTATGTGATGGAAAAACCTGTTAACTTGAGCCATGTATTAGGACATAAGCTGTAGTGGCTAAAACTAATAGAAAATGTTACAGATATGCTGAAAGGACCAAAAGCTTTAAAGTGGGATGGAGAGAGATTAGGACATAATTTTAAATTCTCATAAAAGCTATATACATTTTTGCAGAAAGAAGGGGGGAGATTAATGTGGCCAAATGTATGAGCTACAAACATGATGATAGTGGAACATATGTTGACATCATTAGTAAAGGTAATGAAAAGAAAAAAAAGTAACTTAACTATATTTAAATAAGTAATCAAGTATGTGTAAAAACTATACTAAAATGTAAATAGTCTAAGTACATGTACCTGCTTTTTCAGTGAGGAAATTATAGCTGTGAAAAATAAAAAAGCAAAGCACAACATTTCTTTTCAAGTTCAGTTTAATTTTTTTTTTTTTTTTTTTTTTTTTTTTTTTTTTTTTTTTTTTTTTTTTTTTTTTTTTTTTTTTTTTTTTTTTTTTTTTTTTTTTTTTTTTTTTTTTTTTTTTTTTTTTTTTTTTTTTTTTTTTTTTTTTTTTTTTTTTTTTTTTTTTTTTTTTTTTAATTAAACAAAATCAACATAGGAGACTTGCATGTAACCACTATGAAGTGAGGTAAGACTAAACTCCTTAAAAGATTCCCACAGATATTGGATAAATTCTATTTTTTTTGTTTTGTTTTTTATTAAATCTCATGCTAATTTGTGACAAAAAGTAAATCCATGTCCAGTGTCAGCATTTCTTTCCAGTAGCATTATTTTCCAAGGGAGAAAACTGCTTGTTTGTTTCATGAACTTAATTTAAGCATCCATACAGATAGCAAAGTCAATATCATACAGTACAATATGTGTAAAAAGGTAAGAAGGCATTAAGATTATATTCCACATATCCATGATATTGCAGAATGTTCAACTATCTGAAAATACTGACACAGAATAAAATATTAACACAGAAATATATTTATATTAAAGACCATACTGTAAATATAATCCAGTTTTTTACTTATTCGTATTAAAATATATTGCTATGTGAAAAAAAAAGTCATCAAATGTCATCAAACCAAAGGTGAGATTTTTAGGTTTCTGGCTTTTCAGAGTTGAATACAAAAGCAAATTTTAGGTACTTAACCTCTGTAGCCAGAACACAGGTACATAAAGAAAAGAGGTAGCATGAAATAGGATCATCTTCAGTCAGCATGCTGAACAAAGAGCTCCCCAAAGCCAGACACTAAGAAATGTTTAGAATGAACATGCATGAATCCTTCTCTCTCATTCCTTTGCCCACTCCTCCACAACAAGCCGCATGGAGAAGACAAGGGGCAACAGTACAAGTTGCAGTGGAAGATGTTTCAACTCAACATAGGAAAGATTTTTATTGCAGTGAGATCAGTCAGTGGAACCACCTCCCAGGGACATGGTAAAGTCCCCATCACTGGAGGTTTTCAAGGTGAGGTTGGACAGGATGCTAGATAATATCATCTAGGCTCCCTTTCCTATGAAAGGTTGGACTGTATGATCTTTCAAGGTCCCTTCCAGTCTGGGCTGTTCTGTGATTCTATGGTTCTATGATTCCTTCTATCTGAGATGATGAGGACTGTTGCAGAACAAGGTAACGGTAATAAAAAAATGAAGAATAAAAGATTACTCTTACAGGAGACATTTGTTAAGTATTCCCTCAAACATGCACTTCATATATCTCTGTTCTGCGAGACTGACATTTCTTCTTTAATCATGTATGACATTTGACTGTGTATGATAAATTTCTGTGTAAATGTGAAAACTAAAAGCTTTGTCGCACACTTCAAAGAGATGGGAAAATTTTAAACTCTCGGTATAGAACCAAATTTTAGCAAAAATTAAAATTCTCTGGCACATAAGTTTTTACAGAGCTTAGCATAAACAATAATAGATGTGAGATAAAAAAAATGTTTGTAAGTGTTTTGCAGTAGTTTAAATTCAATCATTCTGATGGATTTTGCTCTTGCCTAAAACTTAAAATAGTCTTTCATAAATTATGTACTGTGGGCAAAATGCTAAAAATATTGCCAGTGGTACTGTGTGAAATGCCAGAGAAGTGAAAAATATGATAATATAAAATATTTTTTTAATATTATAGCTAAACAATGAAAACTCTTAAAAACTTAATGTCAAATGTTTCAAGTTTTTTAGATAACCATTTAATTGGTAGAATTCTTGGTAAAGTTATTGCCCTAGTAGACCCTTAATTCATTGTTTACCAGTATATAAGGAAAACTGTAAAATATGTCTTAATATCACAAGTGGTTTTCTGTACAGATTGAAATTTAATTTACTGAAGAAAAAATACCACAATCAGGTAATGTTACCAGTCCTTTTATTACAGCTGTCTTTGCTGCCTCCTATTAAAGCAGTAATTTAACTGTTTGTATATAATACACAGGCCTTCATTTCCAGAAATACCTATTTTCACAGATTATGACAAGAATAGAGGGGACACTGCTGGATGATTTCAGGTAATGTTACCAGTCCTTTTATTACAGCTGTCTTTGCTGCCTCCTATTAAAGCAGTAATTTAACTGTTTGTATATAATACACAGGCCTTCATTTCCAGAAATACCTATTTTCACAGATTATGACAAGAATAGAGGGGACACTGCTGGATGATTGACTATTTCTACAGAGCAAACTTTGAGATGCCTAGGAGACAAACTGTTGAGAAGATTAACGTTCTCAGCTATTTCATATAGATACGATGGAGTAAAATCTTACACCTGTGCAAAAACCACCAAAAGGACAATATTTACAAATATCTTTTGTTGTCCTTATGCCTCCAGAAACACAGTAATTTCAGCTGGTTTTTGTATTACCCAATAAATGAGATTTTAGACACTATTATATAATGTCTAGAAAAAACTGAAGATATCAGAAGTCTTACTAATACGTTAGTTATTGTCTTTAAAAAATAATTTAGCTAAAAATATTGTAATGATGTTTTAAAATAGATATCTTCAGAATTTACAGTTTAAAAATGAATCTTGGAATTAAAATAAAATAGCAGCTCATATTCCCAGTACTCTGGATATATAACAGATATATTATAAGAGATTATATGCAAATTCCTGTTTTTTTAAAAAAAAGTGTTTGCCTCAGATATTTTTTAACAATTGCTTACATGTTAAATAAACTGAACAACATCTCAAGGGGTCAAAATAACATTTTTTCTTGTTAATATTAAAGAAAGTAAGTTGTCATAGAATGGATTTTTATATTCCGAGAACACTTTTGAAAGAACCCTGCCTGGTATTGGAATCTGGGTTATTCTGAAGGACGATATAGTAAGGAAGTCCCCATCACCTTCTATAGTCTTTGCATAACAGCCTTGAGTTTTTTCTCTGGGTACCAAAAGTTGAGGAATTTGCTAAACAAGCAGATCTGTTAGAAGCTATGCACACAGCATAAAAAATTATTAGTAGTAGCATCAGTGGTTAGTATTAATACAATACTTTATGTACAACCAGGACAACCAGGGCATCAGGCCCAGCCAGCACGGATTCATGAGAGGCAGGTCCTGCTTGAGCAACCTGATCTCCTTCTATGACCAGGTGACCCGCCTAGTGGATGAGGGAAAGGCTGTGGATGTGGTCTACCTGGACTTCAGTAAGGCCTTTGACACCGTCTCCCACAGCAGTCTCCTAGAGAAGCTGGCGGCTCACGGCTTAGACAGGTGTACTCTGCGCTGGGT
>NW_008795138.1:8934134-8935377 GCF_000699145.1 Aptenodytes forsteri | reverse complement strand
TAGTGGGCATGGTGGTGTTGGGTTGACGGTTGGACTCGACGATCTTAGAGGTCTTTTCCAACCTTAATGATTCTATGATTCTATGATTCTGTGTTGTAAACATTGTATTAATACAATGTTTATGATACAGGTGCACTGGAAGATTCATAACAAGCTCCTTTTCCAGTTCCTATCAGAAAACATGCCTGTGATTTCTCATGTCAAAAACGAGTGTAGAACATTACAGAACTACTATAACTTTTTGTTCTAATCAGTCTGATGGAAACATCTGTAGATCAGGAAGCTTGATATTTGGCAAAAATATTCAAATTTGTGTGCACTTTATCCTAAGCTGTGACATATTATATAAAGACTAATATGACAGTTGTCCTTGGAAATTTGGACAGAATAACTTCAGCTCCATGGAACAAATCCAAAGATTTGTGAACTTTTAATGAATCATAGTTAATATTTTTTTTCTTTCCTTTTTTTTTTTTTTTTAGAGATGAAATAGTTTATGTTCTTTTTAATAACTTGGAGTTACCAAATGATTACAGTAGTTTCCATTCAGTAATGAAACAAAAATACTCTGAAAGACACTAATAAGGCATAAGGTAAACAATAGTTTCAAGTAATCTCTGAGCTTTATTTTGTGTACAAAGGCAGAGACATAGACATGAAGTACTAAAAAAATGGTAAATTATTAAATCATTTCATAAGAACTTGTGACAATTTTGTATTCAAATATTTGTCTCAACAGCTTTAGGAATACTTGTCATGGTTTAACCCCAGCCGACAACTAAGCACCACACAGCCGTTTGCTCACTCCCCACCGGCGGGATGGGGGAGAGAATTGGAAGAGTAAAAGTGAGAAAACTTGTAGGTTGACATAACGACAGTTTAATAGGTAAAGCAAAAGCCACGCATGCAAGCAAAGCAAAACAAGGAATTCATTCACTCCTTCCCATCGGCAGGCAGGTGTTCAGCCATCTCCAGGAAAGCAGGGCTCCATCACACGTAACGGTTACTTGGGAAGACAAAACACCATCACTCTGAACATCGCCCCCTTCCTTCTTCTTCCCCCAGCTTTATATGCTGAGCATGATGTCATATGGTGTGGAATATCCTTTTGGTCAGTTGGGGTCAGCTGTCCCAGCTGTGTCCCCTCCCAGCTTCTTGTGCACCCCCAGCCTACTCGCTGGTGGGGTGGTGTGAGAAGCAGGAAAGGCCTTGACTCTGTGTAAGCACTGCTCAGCAATAATGA
>NW_008795138.1:8917312-8933829 GCF_000699145.1 Aptenodytes forsteri | reverse complement strand
CTCAGCAATAATGAAAACATCCCTGTATTATCAACACTGTTTTCATCACAAATCCAAAACATAGCCCCATACTAGCTACTGTGAAGAAAATTAACTCTATCCCAGCCAAAACCAGCACAACTATATTCAAATATCATGACCAAGTCAATAAAGTTAATGGAGTCTAGAAAACTGTTCATCTTAACAGTCATTTGTCCTTTGTTGTCTATAATGGGAATTTCGATCTGTAGTGCACTGTAGAGACTGGCATATAGAGTCCTGAATTTGGGTGTTTTAAGCTGGATCCCCAGCTAAAGCCAGAACCACTAACTAGTAGGTCTTTCAGGACAGGCACTAGACAAATATGCACAAAACTCTGTATGTCCCAGGTTTGTACTTTCCGTCCAACAACTGATAGAAAATAATTAGAAAAGTTTTTGTTGTTATTTTGCTAAAAATGTAGCTACAAGAAGAAAATCAAACATTAATATTTCAACAGTTTATGATGATTTTATTTTTCTGTAATTGGACCAATAAATCACATCTATAATTATTTTTACAATCTCCTTCCTGAAATGTAGAAATTATGTAACAATCTGAGGGTGATATATTATATGATATTTTTAAGATAGCCAGTTTTTTTTTCCCTTCACAGCTTTCGGATTCTTGTTACCTTTAGATTTCCATGCATAAAAACAGTGTAGTACCTTTTACACTGTGTTACTGTCATTTTTCTTTTATAGTTCTGGTTTGAGTGCTGTCTTAGCACATTGGTTGATCATGGATTTTGTGCTACATTTCTGATCATTTTTTTATATATTTCTTTGTCTGCTTCTGAGGCATCTAACAAGGTTTTCTTAGCCTTTCGGGTTCAATGAGCTTGTGAAAGTTGCAGCAATGTCAGTTTCCAATCTTATGCCTTGAGAAGCAGAGGGAATTAGGTGGTTAGGGGCTGCTGGGCAGCAGTCAGCTATTACAGTATAAAAAGTAATAAAAGCCTTGGCTCACTAAAGAAGGTAGCAAAGGAACATAGAACCCAGCTCACAGAGGAGCAAAGAAATATTGACTTTGTGAAAGTAAACAGTATATATAAAACACAGAAGCTTTCTCAAAGTAGTACAGAGATTAGGTCAGACCTCAACTAATTTACTACAAACCAACCAAATTAACTATATGGAATTATTTCTTTCCTGTAACATTTCAGGATATTAGACTGCAGGTAGCTTGATAAACCTTTGTTCTTTGACTCCTTTTCACTTTGCTACCTTTGAAACCTGCATGATGTTATTTAAAAAGCTAAATCATATGCTGTCTAACAACTGGCACATCAATTCAGAGACTGCATTTACCTGGTAACTGTTACAAATTAATGTGATTTTAAAAATCAGGGGAAAGGTAATATCAGCAAAATATTTTGGGATTGAATTAAACATATAATCACAGGGAGAAGGTCTGAAAATGAAAAAAAAATCTTTACAAAATATTTTACGTATTTAGAGCATGTAGTGTTTTTTAGAAAAGATGAACTAGAATTGGCTGCGTCTCTTGTCAATTGTTAGAAATAGTCACAGCATCAAAATGAGGACAGATCATTTACTATATATGCCTGCTACAACACTGTGCAGAGTGGTAGCTTCACTTGGTAGAAATCTGACACAGCCCTACAGTTTGGTACCCAGTGCTGTTTTTTCACTAGCAAAAATAATTTTGACCCTTATAAAGAACTATGTCAGTCAGTAACTTAAAATGATACATATTTCCTAATCCTTTTCCTGTTTATATTATTGTGGAAAACCACAAAGTTTTAAATTGTAATAACAGAAATGACTGCTTGTGATAGATATGGGGGGTAAGTGGAGCACTGTGTACTGTAGTCCTCTGTTTTAAGATAGGGAAACCCTTGACTATGATAGAAACTAATGCAGAGCTCAGGATTCCAGTTTCTATCCTATGGCATCACTCGTTCCTGGGATTGTACAGCAGGATACCAAATTTGTCTGGAAGGAAAAAAAAAATCAGAACAGAATGCCTTTTTTAAATGTGAAATAAATTGAAAGATTCAGAGTGTGTTTCAGACTGTAAAAGCCCTGTCTCTCCATAACATATTTAATCCAGTATAACCATGTGATAATGGTATTAATAAATTAATTATGTTTTACATTGTTCCTGACCCAGAATTCTATGGCTGACTTGACTTCTTAACATGATAGTTTTTATTTAATGTGTGTTTCAGATTTGGGTAAATTCTGCCAGGGAAGCTTTTAGTTTTTCAGTGCGTTTAGCTGCTCAGGGTTGGCTTTCCAGACACACTGTTCACATATGTTTCATGAGAAATAAAAAAAAGGGCATTTTGAGTCCTGTAAATGGGAACCTAAATAGCGATCTACTGAGAGGAAGAGTTATCAGCATCTCTTCTTCCCAAGTTTGGGGGCAGTGTTCCCATAGCCACTATGCTGAATGCTTGTGTGACATCGTTTCCTTTGTGGTAATGCTGTACATGGTGTGAGTGTGTGACTTAATTTGATATGAATGTAGCAGTAAAGATGATCTTCCTGTCTTCTGATTTCCCTTTATCTCTGCCTGTCTGTTGCTGCAGTCTTTTCCTTGATAAAGTCTTTTTCTTTTTGTCAAGGAGCAACAGCTGGCTATGACAAGCTAGACAAGAAGGGAGATATATAACATTACAATTACTACTGGAAGGCCAATTGAGAAAATTTAGTTTTAGGGCAATGAGGATGGGAGGTGAATCATGATGGTACAGCCTCTGGGTGGGAGAGTGGTAATTTTGGAACTAGTGATTTACTTGGTTATTTTGACAGGTTGTTTTAAACTTCCAAATTATAATGAGGGATTTTGTCACCCCTGAAAACAAGAGGTTTGAGTTTAACTCTGGCCAGATCTTCTACACAGGTACACTCTAGACATATGTTCTGAGAGATTATTAAAAAATATTTTTTCTTCTCAGAAAAATGAGAAACTGTGTCTTCTTCTCAAGTAATTTAAATTGATTATATCATAGTCTGAACCCATTGTTTTAGGTATTCAGTGATGAAATATCAGGCTTAACAAATGTACCTATTAACATCTACATTTGTGTTATTTTTTCCATACAGATATCTATTCCTATTGACTTCCCATTTCTTCTTTATATTCACTCATACCTTTAATTTTTTGCATTTGCCTTTGAGTTAGCTAACCTGAAAAAAACTATATTACACAGAAATACCTCAATCTTCTAATATATGCTTGTTACACTGTACACAGCATACTGCTTTCTCAAGCGTCTGAATGTTTCCTCTTATTGCAATTTTTGTCAATGCTAAATAAGAAATTCAGTGTGAGTGAACACTAGATTAACACCATAGTGTTCACAATAGTGAATCTTTTGCTCAAAGTTAAATTTATAGAAAAATGAAAGCTTTGCCCTGCTGATTATTACAGGGTTTTTGTTACGGTATTATGGTTACAATTCAGATGAAAGACAGCAAAATGCTTTCTTAAATCTGTGAAATTTATGATCAATTGTCTTCTTCTGTTTGTCCCTTTTCAAAAATACTCTTATTTACAATATCATGCCTGCATAAGATTTTTCTCATTAAAATTTAACCTTTTTTTCCATTAACTTCTCCTCAACTACTTTGTGCATTCTGCTTAACATGCCACTATAAAAACGTTGCCTCCCAGAAGGACTGTGACATCTCATTCTGTTGTAGTACTTAGATTACCTTGCTTTGGAAATTTGACTATAATATATTTTTCTAGTTCCTCTGGAGCTTTCCTTGTTTCATCCTTAAAGCTGAAAAAGTCATGATTCCTTCTCCATAATAGTCTACATTTTTGGAGTGTGGTTCCCCCCCCCCCCCCAGTGAATAGATCTTACCTGCAGCTATATAATTGTTAAACATTATTTGCTGTTACCATTATTTTAATTTCTAATTCAGTGATCCATGAAAAATAGTCTATTTCAAAATGCTTTAAGTTTTCATACCCAATGCTGGCCAGCTGTGTGTTGTAGCACTAAAATAAAAAAAGCAAGACTGTATATCTCAACCACTGTGGAGAAAAACAAGTTTCAGTATAATTTTGATAAGTGTTGAGATGTGTTTTCTTAACTATGAAGCATCTAGCTCTCTTTGAAGGGATGAGACATGCAGTGACTTACTTTTCGCTCCTGAGTGCTCATTCTGCCCTTTGTCTGAATTATGTTGAGTTTATCCTGCTCATCTAACAAGTTCAGATAGTTATCCAAACTTTGGATGCTTGGTCACAGCTTATCTGAACCTCTTGCTTTGGATATCTGACATAAATTGTGTGCCACTTGAGATTCTCACTATGCTTTTATTTTTGGGCAAGTCGGATATTTTTTGCAATGTTGTTGAAAACAGACTGTTCAGTGCAGCAAAAAACATTAACAGAACTCTTGCAAAGCACAAAGTCCTTCTGATCTCCTTTAGGCTTAAGGGAAAAGAATAAGAATTTGTCATCAGAGGAGCTAGTCTAACGATGTAGCGAAGATAAGATGTTTACTGTATGAACACAGTGTAGGATCTTAGATCTTCATTTCCACTGTCACTTTGTTACATTTTACCATTGTTTTGGAACATCTACTTGTTTTCTGTATCATCTACTGCTCTGATGCAATCTAATGTTTCTTTCCGTGCATACAGCTTGGAGTGTGAGACGGGCTAAAGTAAACCTGGATCTCTCCCTAAAAAGGTTTAGGCTTGAATACATAACTGCACGCTGGGACCAGGTATTGCCTAGACAAGAGCCAGAGGGATGACAAACTTCTAGGCTTGACTCACTCCTCCTTCCCCTAACAGCAGCCAAACTAATTCCGTGCATTTGTCTTGTTGCTTCTCAGAAAACATATCAAGCCCTGTACGTTTTGTTCGATTGCTCCCTCTCTGCCCCCCCCATGGACATCAAGCTTAGATTTGCCAAAGAAATAACCCCAGCATATGAGAACTGAATCTGCGTCTTTGCTTCTTTATTGGATTATCTTTAAATACACTTTATTCACTATTATTTTGTTTGGTGTTTCTGTATCAAGCATATAACATGATTGGAAGTTCCTTCATTTTAATGCTACAGTCAGTACAATTGGTAAAGCACTTTGACATCACATTACATGAACAACAAAATAGTATTTATCCCATTCTTTATACATTCATTTTTTTTTCTGAAAATAAAACTCTGTGGAGTAAAAAAGGAGAGCACATGAAAGGTCACTACATTAAGGTAGTGCATAGTCATGTAACAATCAATAGGAAATTAAGAGAAAAAACAAAGCAGAAATGGAAAAAAGTTGTCAAAGATTTTATTAAATAATCAAACATGAAGAGGGACAATAAATGAAAAACACATTGATCACATTTTTATTTAAACTTCATCCTATTCTATCTCATCTTTCTAATATAGAAGACTTAACTTTGCATGATGCCAGATATGTTTATAATTCCATGCTAGCCGCTGATGCTGTCTATAAAGCATGACATTTCTGATATTTTGATTATATTTGAGATGTCGGGTAAGACTTTGCTACTACTGTAAGAAAGGGAAAGCACTGTAAGAGACTTTCAGAGGTAAGGCTATATATGGTTTGCCAGTGCTTTTTTAGTGGTGTGGCAAAACTCAGCAGAAGGAGGACAAGCAGAAAAAAAAAGTTGTATTTTTTTTTTCCACAAGTTAAAATTAACAGATACTTATTTTATATGATTTTTTGGCCTTCAGAACATTTTTCATATAATCTTTAAACTGTTTAGTGTCTTTTCTTTCTCACTTCTTTCTCTTTCTACTCTTTTTGACACTTATACTTCTGTATATAACCACACACATTTTAAACAACTTTGATGTCTGTATGACAGTAAGACTATTGATTTCCTCTATGCATTAAAATAAAAACTCATCATAATTAGTGAGCACATAATGCTTTTATAAAACATATTCATAGTTAAAAGAGGTGTCATATTTTTTCTTTATCTTTTTAAAATAACACATTTTAAATGTTTTTAGCTCCTAGCTGATCAGCTTCTAAACAAGATGCTCCTGAATAGGGTTTTTTTTTTCCTATACTAAGCAGTGTGCTCTCCTTTATTCCTTTTTTTTTCAGCATATCAAATATTCCTTTCTGTTACCATTATAATCCTGCTTTTTTATTATTTAGTTCTAACTTATTCCCTCCTGTCCTATCATCTTATCTTCTATCTTTATGCAATATGGTTTGACTGCTGCTCACCTACCCTATTATCCTTCTCCTGTCACCTCAGGTCTTTGTTTCATCATTTCTTTCCTACCCTTTATATTTCCACTTTCATCTTCTGTTTTCCCTTTCTAAAGGAATATTCCACCACTTTGTACTCTTGCTTGCACCTTTCATTTTTTTCCCCAAATAAAGAGCCTGCACTCTGGCTCTATGTTCATGAGTGCCTTTTGTCATTTACCTTTCTCTTCTATTGCCTGCCTTTAATTTATTTTTACTTACTGTCTTCCTATACTAATAATTTGAATAATATTTGTAAACATATGTTGATATCTTTTTTGTACTTTGAAAAATATTTATGGCAATGACATCCATGGTGCCATTCATCTAACCTATTTTAGATTTCTACAGTGTAGATGTCTACACATTTTTTGGTCACTTTACAGATAGAAGCTGATGTTATGAAAGAATTCTATGGTAGACAAGTCAGATGCAAATATCCACAATTAGTCTTCCTTTACTCTAGGTGTGAATCTTTGTTTTTAGCCTTTTCTGCTTTCAGAAAACGGTATTGGAGATGAGGAGAAACATCCAACACATGTATACTGCACTAATAAACATTTGAGTCAATGGACAGTTCTTCGTAAGACTACTCACAATTAAAACCATGTCTGTGAAACATTTTACATGAAATTAGGTAGTACTAACATGGGTATCTCCACACAGTGTAATAGATCTTTAGTCTCATTATTTATGTCTGTTTTTCATGCCAGGTTGCACAGAGAAGTCTTGATCCTCTGACCTTGGCACCTAATTGATGAGGCCATCACATTTCTCTAGATTGCCTAGGTTTTCTTTCTTTCTAAAAGGGTGTTGGAGGAGGTTGTGAGCTGGTATGTTCCTGTGCTGTAGTTCTATTCTCAAGCAAAATCCAGATGCCGTCACATTATATTCCTTGATCTGGAAATTTAGAAGCACTCCCAAACCCAGTAACACAGGTATCCTTCACACAGAGTGGAAAGCTTGTTCTGAATTTTTTGTAACTGTCCAGAAGTTTAGGAAAAGAAGCATTTTAATTCCATCTTGGGTCTGGTTTGTAACAGATCTTAGACAGCAATTAACTAAACTAAAGTTATGTAAGGTTCAGGGAATTTATAGGCAACATTACTTGGGCCATGGATTAAGCTTTCAGAATCTCTTTCAGACACGTATATCCTGCTCCACTCTTTTCATAGGTGCCAAACTGTTAGCAGAATAGTGCTGTAATGGTGCAAGGGACTATCCCAAATTTCACCTCAATAGGCTTAGGTGCTGGCTCTAATTGATCATGCATTTCTCTATAATTAATCATGCTGGTTAATTATGAAATTATGCAATAAGGATTAGGAGATATCTCCCTTGATGTATAGTTGAAAGGACATATTTGCTGGCTAATTGTATACCTACAGCTCTTAGAAAACTCTTTGTGCTCCTCAGTAGGAAGAAAGCTGTTATTTTCTGTTTCCTTGTGATGTTTAGAAGTATATGTGTTTGGACATGTCCATGTAAGTGTCATATATGTGTACATATTTAAGCATGAATAACAGCAGGCAACCCAAGGTTCTTAACTGAGGTGTCTAACTTACAAAGCAGAGGGACTGATTTATCCTGGACTACTGAGGCTCAGGAAATAGGCACATAAATGTCTACAGTATAGTTTGAATAGAGTAAGAATTTAGTATTCCTCATTAACTAGTGTCTGCCCCTGGATGGGCTGCAGTAAGTCACTACTTGAATACTTCTGGTCCATTTTAATAAAAAAGAAAACATTTTAGTTTTATGATAGTCAGATACCACATCTTTGTAAAACAGCGTAAAAGGCAAAGATGACATCTTAAGCCGATGTACAAAAAGGTATTGACTTAAGTCAGACAGTAGACAGAACACAAACTAGTAAACACAAGGTTCAGTATCCCTGTCAGTATGTCATACTGCATCTTAGCTACAACAGACAGGTAAACAGATCGGAAGTGATATTTTACAGTGTTTTTATGTATCTAGAGTTGAGAGGAATGTCAGTGCTTGTAATAACATGAAGGTGGCCATTAGTAGTATTTTGGCTTAATACTAGTCAACAGGCTTAGTTTATAATTTATAACGATGCAGTTGCTTGAGTTTGGGGCAGTAATGAAATATAGAGTAACTACAACCTGCCAATCACATCAGAAAAAAAACAACCTTAAAATGAGAAGCTGTCGACATTCCAAGGTCACATAAACCTTTAAACTCTGCTAGGTCATGGCTCATTTGGGAAACTGAGTGGCTGGAGTCAATTAGTAATGCAAAACACATTTTGCTTAGTACCAACAGAAACTTTTACTTTGCAGTTAGCAAACCAGTTATAAAATAAAACTGACAATGACTGTCCACGTTGTATGGTACTTTCTGACAGTTTTTCAAGATTATTTAACTTCTCTTGCCATTCATTTGAAAGCTTAAGGAACAGTTATTGAAAAAGCTGCCAGTCCATTCTTTGTCAGAAGAACCCTGCATTTCCTTCTCTGAAAGGGAGAAATTCAGGTAGCAGTGAAGGCTGAAATTAATGGTTGCATAGTATATGCAGGGAATATACAATAAAGATAAAGGTGTGTTATTATTGTTGGTAAATAAAACCATTCCTTTAAGAACCCATTTTAAAACTGTATTTCCTTATCACATTGAGGTGCTGTAAGTTTTTACAGAACAAAGATACTGCTTATAGCTTCTTTTGACAAGTATATAATCTTTCCTCTTTTTAAAAGATTTTTTTTTAAAAGGAAGTTTTAAATGGAAAATTTTAAAAAACCTTTAACAAGATTATAAATTGCAGAGGATATGAATTTTACTTTCTTGAAAAGAATTCACCTTTATTTCCTCAGCCAACCTATGCTGAACCTATCTTTATTAGTATCATTCAACTATATTTTCAGAATATAGCTTGAAGGATGATTTGAATACAGAAGCTAGGCTATACAGCACCCTCACTGAAAATAAAGGTAATGATACATTGTCATAGGATAAATCCTTAAATTCCAGTTTTAAATTTCTTCAGTAATTTCTGAGTCCATAATATTATTGAAGCAATTACAAAAGCAGTCCCACACAATAACAAATGTTAACAGTTCTTACATCTGAACAAGACTAAGTGGTAAAGCCAGGCTCGTAATTGATTTCCATTAACTAGTGAGATTGTCTGGCATGATTTAATTTTCAAATATATTTAAATAAACATGTTCACACACATGCAAGAAATAAATATATATTTTATGAAAAGTAATAGTGTTGTAATGACAGAGTCCCTTTACTCTGACAAAATTTAGCACTGTACTATGGTGTACAATATAAAACAGTATCCATCTGAAAACAAGTTTTCTGAATAAAACCATGATCCCGGTGGAATCTTGTAACCCCTTTTTGTAATTTAAAAAGATACACTTATGTCTTGAGTTTTGGTGTTCTTTGTTTAACTAGTGCAAAATTATTTTCTATTATTTTCTTCTAAAGAAAAAGAGCAAATGAGATTTAAAATAAAAAAAACCCCAACCAAAACTATTAATACACTAACATTTTAACTTTGTCACACAGTGTAAAAATATAAATCTCATAAGCTCTGTCTTAAGTGACATTTCCAAATATTAAGTCTGCTTTTTGTCCCATATGAATAGGGCTAGGAAGCTTTAAAACATATATAATATATATAGTAATAACATCAAAGAAATATGGTTTTAATGAATAGAATAATATTAAAACACAGTTAAATGTTAATAGGGGAAGAAGAAGAAGAAGCAAAGGGTCCCAAGGAAAAGAGTTTGTTTTGCAAAAATGAAATAAAGTAGAAAAAATGGCGAACAGAGAAAGCCCACGTATTCTTACCTACCAGATTGGCAGGGGGGCTGCTTTAGAACATTTTTATGACTCACCAATGTGTTAGTACTACTGCCAAAGGCAGATGGATGAAAATGCCAAGCATATGTGAAGAAGGTCAACAGCAAAGATGCTAAGAGAAAGAAAATGCAGTGTTCTTTTTAACATTTTTATAGCGCACTGTGATAAAACTACAGGAAGATGGCTTCATAAGATGGCTAAGAAGAAAAGCCTGAATACAATGTCATTTTTGCATTTTATATCATAAAGATAAGTTGACCGTACATTAGCTCTTCTACTTTTGCACTGTGTCAATTTTTTTTCCTTCTTCTCTGAATTAGTAGTTCTGAATAAAACTACAAGAAGAGATTTATTTATAGATCTCCTTTCTACAGGTGTCAAATAGTACTATAAACATGGACTTCTGAAAATATGCAACAGAAAATTCTGCTGGAATTTTAATACTAGCTAAATTACAGCACTTTTATGAAGAGACATCTTACTACAATATGGTCTCTTATTTTACCAAATTGATATGTGTACATTTTTGCTAATTGTTTATGTCCTATGAAAATAAAATGTTAATACACACACATGCATAGCAATATATTTGGAGACCAAATCCTCATACCACAGTTAGTGAAGAATTAGGCATAGTAATAAGGTTTTTGTCCTTTTTGTATTGGTATCTCAATACGAAGATTTTGGGCTCGGTTTGCCTCTCCTGCCTCTTTGTAGCATTTAGACACCAACAATTATCCAAACATTTAAAGAACAGAGACCTTCTATTATACTTACATTTAGAGATTTTTTTTTTTTCCTGACTCCAGCCCCAAAATAGTCTTTTTCTGATAGATTCACAAAGAGGGCATTTCTGCTTTGGTCAAATCTGGTGCTAAAATATTTGAATGGCTGATGTTATGATTGAGAGAGATTAGGGTGTTGGAAAATCTGCTAAATTTTATATTCAGAGTTTGCCTAATAACTCACAAATATTATCTTCTGTGTATACACCTGATCAATTGCTGGTAAAACTACGGGTTTTACTTTTTTCTTATTTATAATTTGAATGGTTTTTTTCTTCCACACTTGGTTTTTTTGATGTTTGTTTTCAGCAGCAAGAAGATGCTTTTGGCATAAACTTAATTATTTGGCTTGTTCCTAAGTATATTGGTTTAGACATAGCTCTGGGACCACTCTGTTGCCAAGCTCTTAAAGAATTCCTTATTCCAGTTATATGAATAGTCTTGACACAGGCTTGAGAAATACTTCAATGGCATAAGAGGTTGCTTTATAATCAGAAAAAGTTGCCTTTTAGTAGTTGGTTGTAGTTTATTAGGTAGTTCAGTTAGAATGAGACAAGAGGAAGTCTGGCACTGAACTGAGGGGTGGCTTGTTTATATTACAAAGTTGCATTAATTACTGTATTTGCAATTGAGGAGACAAATTCTGTCAGCTACAGTCTGGTGTTTCACTGCACAGGAAACAAAGACGTATGGGAGAGACAATATGCCACACTGCCTTAACCTAGAATATTAGCAGAATTGCTAGATTTGAACTAGGAGGAGAGGGAAATGGCAAGTGAATTTTTCCTTGTGGCACCAGTTTACTAATTGATTGTGGTGAAACTTCAACATCACAGTTATCAGAGTAAAATGGAGGAAGTTCAATAAGAGATCTTTGTACTGTTCTCAACTTCCGCATTTGGTAGTAGTCACTTGTTGGCAGAAATCTTCCCTAATAATGTGTAAATAAGCAGAAGTATTTGTCTGCTGCAAGAACAACATATTTTTCCAGAATAGATTTAAAATATCTATCATGTGTCTTCACTTGTGCAAGCATTTTATGTAAGACTTGGAGGCTGTAGATGACTGAAAAAAGGCATTGCTTAAGGATGAAATTTCTGTATGCTTCAGGATTTTCTAGGAGAGAGAATTCACAAAGACCACTATCTACCTTATGTTTTCCATTATAGATGCAAGACAGATATGTACAAATCATCTCCATGGCCATTATCATCTTTGTCCAGACCCTAGAGATATTTAGTATCTAACTATTATCAGAATTGGGGACTAAGCTCTAAAACTCGACTGGGGATTTGAACATAACTGCAACCTACTATACAATAGTTAGCACTGTTTTGTCCATTCTTGCTATCAATGATGTACAGAACAATTCTAGTCACAGCTTTAAGAAACAGGCTTAAACAGCTGTCGTGGTTTAATCTCAGTCAGTAAAAGTGAGAAAACTTGTGGGTTGAGATAAAGGTAGTTTAATAGGTAAAGCAAAAGCCGCGCACACAAGCAAAGCAAAACAAGGAATTCATTCCCTACTTCCTCATCTCCAGGAAAGCAGGGCTCCATCACGTGTAACCGTTACTTGGAAAGACAAACGCCATCACTCCAAATGTCCCCCCCTTCCTTCTTCTTCCCCCAGCTCTATATACTGAGCATGACATCACATGGTATGGCATATCCCTTTGGCCAGTTTGGGTCAGCTGTCCTGGCTGTGCCCCCTCCCAGCTTCTTGTGCACCTCCAGCCTTCTCAGTCAGTAGAGCATGGGAAGCTGAAAAGTCCTGGACTAGTGTAAGCACTACCTAGCAACAGCTAAAACATCGGTGTGTTATCAAGATTGTTCTCACCCTAAATCCAAAACACAGCACTGTACCAGCTACTAGGAAGGAAATTAACTCTATCCCTGCCGAAACCAGGACAACAGCATATACTATAATATATTGTATGCAGACTAAAATTGCAGTACTAAATAATGGGCAAAACTTAAAATCATTGGGTAATTCAGCTTCTAAATGGCTGAATGATACGTTCTAATCCAAACCATCTGGCATTCATGAGACTTTATGCTGATGTTGCAATTTTTTGTATGATTTTGGAGTAGAAGGTGATGAATGTTCCTTAATCATTTTTAGTCTGATAATATAGCTTTATTATTCATTACAGTGCTTCATAATAAATTTATGCAGTGCCCCAAAGGAGTCATTGGCAGTTCAAGCAAAGTAGTACCTCTCACCAAACATTCATAAGATACCTTATAAAATGAAGTTCCTTGAGGCACCAATTTATAGACGTGGTTCCTAATGCTAAAAACACTGTAAAGCAGAACATTTTCTGTAACGTGGTGAAGTAAATTTCTTTTGTTAGTCCAGAACAGTTCTCCTCATAAAGTATATGTTGTCAATGACCATCTACTCTTAATAAAAACATTCCTATAAAATAATAATTTTGTAGTTTTTATTACTTCAGGCTCTGAACTCATTAACCTTCACATCTAGATAGAGAGGTTTAAGTGGGAGATCACTACACCAGAGTGCTCGAGCTTGTTTTATTGGCCATTCAGTGGATAACATTATTTATTTTAAATCAGTAACAGACTTTATTTGAGGAAATACACCTACTTCTATTTCTCGTTTCTCAATTATTCTTTGAATACAAATATAAACATTTCATTCATGATTGTGTGTTTATTTTTTATAGCTTGACAGTGTCCCCAGATAACAAGCTTTTGAGCACCTATTTTCATATTTTCTTTCTTTCACTCTTAACATCCTTCTGTTTCCCACTAGTTGTCTAGGATTAATTTTCAGAAAGGTGGTAACACCTTAAATAACTTTGGTTTCACACTAAGATGGAAGACATCTCGGACAGAAAATTACACCAAGAGGTGGATTAAAAACCTGACCTTTGTTGCCTTTTATCTGCTAGTTGCTGGAGTTTCTGTGAGGCTCTTGATGCACACTGCATGTCAAAAGGAGTTCATGCTCACTGAGATGGGCTGTCACCCTTTGACATTCTCGCAGAGGTTTTTCACCAATGTTTAGGAAGTCCATTGGGGTTATTTGATTTAAAAAAAATTGAATAATGCAAGGGATGAGCAAAAGCCTAATAACAGCACGACCATGAAACTCTGTCCCAAAACTCTGTGTTAAGATCGGAATTAATAACTGAGCCCTTCGGATGGGTAGGCCCATTTAAATCCACTAGGATTTAAGATATAAGAAGATTAATATTTAGACTTGAGGAAACTAAGAACACACCAAAGATAAAAACTTTCAGGAGAATCCTACAACAGTCAAGATTCCCTGAAAAACAGATGTATATTATATATATGAAACACAAAGTTGTCAGGTGAATCTTCGGAGAGAAAGGAAAGAAAGAATATGGGCTCTAGATTGAGGATCAGATAAGGAAACATTGAAGAATGTAAGAGTAAGGAAATACTTAAGAAAAATTATTACTCTGCAAGAATACACATTTGATTAATTTTAAAGCACCTATGAATTCTGTAAGACTGTGATTCTGACTACAGAAGAACTTGTAAATCTTTCTAGAAATCAAGTGATTTAATAAGCAGAGGTTGTTTCCTGAGGTATAGCACTGTGTTAACAAGGTAATACAAATTCTTGACCCAGCCTTGCTCACACCCGCCAAATGAACAAAGTGAGTTTGCATATGCTTGCATCCTTCTGTACATAAACACATTTGACTACTTTGCACACCTTCCTGATTCTTTCGAGTACAAATATAACTAATATTTAAGGTTAGAGGAAACACACTGGTGATAATGTTAGGCTTTGGCTTAAGATACTTACATATACGTATGTAAATAGTGTGCATTCATTGCATATATTTTTGCGTGCATCTGAGAGAACTGTCTGATTCAGTATTATGTTTTTAATTTTTTATGATTTTAAGAAAGAATGGGTGATATAGATTTAAAAAGAAAGAAAAAGAATTCTGAATACATCTTTCATTAAAGGTAGTTGGTGATACAATTAGCAAAGGGTAAGGAGTAAGATACCTAGAGAGAGGTCAGCACTTTGTGAGACTAATAGAATAAGTAAAGAGTCACTCAGTAACCTCTCAAAAGACCTATGTGATTAAATTAGTGCTTCAAGCAAAATTGAAGAGTTAAACCTATATTTTAAAAAACTGTAGTTCCGATGGAGGTTCCTGTATCTCATAGGTTTTTAGTTTCCTTTGTTTAAATCAACAGTAAGTGTCACGATAGAGCTTCTTTTGGACATATGTGAAAATGCTTTGGTCCCGGTGTGGCTGAAGAATGTGACACACATATGCCTACACATTCAAAAATTAAATATTCCTGTAATTATTTTGACTGAATGGATTCAGTGTGGTAGACTTCCTCTATCAATAGCTTACATATTCCTAAAGACCATGCTCCACAGAAAGCGGAAGGGTGGCCACCTATTTCTCTTCAATCATGCAGAACACTGCCATGAAATAATTTATTCTCAGAGCCTGACTACTCCTAGTTCTCACCATTAAGTATCAATCCACTTACTTAATAGCTGCTTATTTCCAAGTGAAAGTGTGGTAGACTTCCTCTATCAATAGCTTACATATTCCTAAAGACCATGCTCCACAGAAAGCGGAAGGGTGGCCACCTATTTCTCTTCAATCATGCAGAACACTGCCATGAAATAATTTATTCTCAGAGCCTGACTACTCCTAGTTCTCACCATTAAGTATCAATCCACTTACTTAATAGCTGCTTATTTCCAAGAGGGTTTGTGTGTAAAACTTAATTCTGTATACAGAGAATGAGAAAATATCCAATCAGGCCTTCAGAATTGGATCCTTCACAGAAAGAATGTTAAAACAGCTGAAGAGAGGGAAAGAGACATTTGAAATCTCTCCAAGAGTCAGATGCTTAGTTTCTGGTCAGATTTCAGGGGCTGGAACTTCGTCCTGGATTTAGTGCTTAAGTCATATAGGGTATACATAACTGCTCTTCGCTTTCCCCTGCTTCAGGACTTACTGAGGGAAAGAATGGAGCCTTGCTCTCCTACATACTAGAGAAGAATTTTAACTATTAAAAAGAAAACTAAAAGGTGGGAACAAGAGAATAAGATAATTTCCAGCCCTGTTGGGTGCTAGAAGGAGAAAAAACTTCTACTTTGAGTTAGAGCTAATAGCTGTTTTTCTGGGCACTGGATCTCAAGCCGAGCACCTCTGAGTGAATTACATATGTGTGGAGATTTGAAGGAAAATTTCTGTCATCCATCCTTCCCCAGTTGCTAGCTTTGGATGGCATCTCAACAAGAATGCTGGGTGCTGGTAGCTCCCAAAAACTGTCCTGCTGGTCCTGGATGTCATTCTGAAGTATGACGGATGTGTGCCCATACACTTTATAACAGGAGTCTAAGTTCTAATATTGAATTCTGGATTCTAGCCTGGAGAAAACAATACTGCAAAATTAATCATTACTTACATCCTTATAGGTGCTTAATTGCCTCTAACATCAATGGGAACCAAATTTGTAGGTAGAGTTGAAAATCTCACCTAATATTTGCATTCAGCAAAGCGAAGCTTGTGATGCAAGCTTGTGATGCTTGAAGCTTGTGATTGTTCCACTCTACACTGCACTGGTGCCGCCCCACCATATATATATATATATATATATAAAATATATAT
>NW_008795138.1:8908030-8917293 GCF_000699145.1 Aptenodytes forsteri | reverse complement strand
GGGGGGGTGTGGGGGGTGTGGGTTTTTTTAAGTTACAAACCTGTATAGAATCTTAGGTTTGATCTGGACATGAAAAAATACTGGCAAAACAATGTAAACATTTAGAGGTACGGGACCATTAAATTACTTTTCTGGATAGGAGCAGATTTTCTTTAAGAAAAGTTAACATTTTGATGGTTTTTGGTGGTCAGAAGAGGGAGCTCTTGAACTATGACACAGTGTTTCTAATAGTCAGATTCTAGAGACTACACCTTTATTCCTTGCATTATTAAAATTAAATTATCGAATGCTTAAAATATTTTAAAGTAGCCCACTCAGTCAAAACAGTGTATCCAAGATGTTAACGGTGCCTTTTAAATACATATGAACACGTAGGAAAAAGGGGCAAGAATAGCAAAACCTGAAACCAAAAATTAAAGCAGAAATAGCTTGTATCTCCTATTAAATAAAAATCCCATACATGCATACAATCTGAGAGAAAGTATTCATGTATTTAATTAAAAGTTTCTGTAAGACACTGCTGAGAAAGATTATTGTTTGTACATAATAATAATTAAAAACCTGAAGCTTATCACAGTGTCTGTATGTTATTTATCTACAATCAATCAATCAATAAATACATAAATAAATCTTGGTCACCTATTTAGATCCAAAAAAAAATTATCAACATAAAAACAGCCATAACACAAACTGAATCTGATATTCTAGTGTCATTTCTCAGGAGGATTTTTCAAAGCCATGGATAGGACTTAAGCTAATGCTACTGACATATGCAGGCCACTCAAGATGGGATTTATTTTACCTGCCCCAGCCATCTAGGAGTTAGGTATCTAGTTGTTGAAGCCCTCCCTATTGGCAGTGTAATAAGGTAGGTACTATTAATGAAGGAATTTTTTACCCACCCCGACACATGTCTCCGAGATATGAAACACCCTTTTTGTGAACTTAATTCTTAATTCATTAGACAGCTAGGTCTAAAGACTTCAGTTTTAGACTCGTAAATTAAGGTAGGTACTATTAATGAAGGAATGATTTACCCACCCCGACACATGTCTCCGAGATATGAAACACCCTTTTTGTGAACTTAATT
The DNA here is from genome assembly GCF_000699145.1 of Aptenodytes forsteri. Classification (NCBI taxonomy): domain Eukaryota; kingdom Metazoa; phylum Chordata; class Aves; order Sphenisciformes; family Spheniscidae; genus Aptenodytes; species Aptenodytes forsteri. The sequence goes on along the minus strand of NW_008795138.1, from coordinate 8,916,203 downwards.
CTTTTAATTCATTAGACAGCTAGGTCTAAAGACTTCAGTTTTAGACTCGTAAATCTGGCTGAATACAATGCCTTTTTGTCATTGATTAGACAGGAACTCATCCTTAGGTTATCCAGGCCATCTACACAAGGCTATAGTACATCATAAGACCTATGAGAGACCCATGTTCTTCTGGCAGATGGAGACAGGCCTCAGAACTAGGGTATATCAAATAACATCAGACGCCTCTGTTACTGAATTGTACACCTGAATTTGGTTATCTGAATCAGGAACAAAATGTCAACATAAAGAAATGGTGAGCTTTAAAATGGCAGTCTGCATTTATCAACATTTAAAATCCAGAAAAACCTCTTTCACAGAACAATTTAAAATCCAGAAAAACCTCTTTCACAGGACTTTTTTCACCCTTGTCTATCAGTCCACTTGCTGAAGAAATCATCAGAAGAAATCATTCAAAGATATAAAGTAATTTAGTACAGCAGCAATGAAGGCTAATCCTATAAAAGGCTGCACCAGCAATAAGCTCCCCAGCAGATCAAGGGAATGATTATTCCCCTCTGTTTGGCACCTGTGAGATCCCATGTGGATTATTGGGTTCAGCTTTTGGTCCCATAGTACGAGAAAGATGTTAATATACTGTCACAAGTCCAGAGGAGGGTCACCAAAATAATTAGAAGGTGACACACACAACATACAAGAAGATATTCAAAGCTTAACTGGGAAAGATTCTAGGCCATCTGATCTACTTCTGAATTTTGCCCTTGCGTTGAGCAAGGAATTGGAGCATGGGACCTCCAGAGGTGCCTTCCAATCTAAATTATTTTACGTTTTTATGATTTTATATAGACCTTGAGGGTTGATTCTGAACCTGTCATTACACTTATAGTGTATTTAAATGTCTGCATGGCTTCTCTGATTTTTGCTAGTAGAAACAGGGGAAATTAGGGTTTGAAGAATATCTGCCCTGTATTTCTAAGTACTTTCAGTTGAGAACATGCCAGATGGAGATGTTTCCTTATTTGTAAGTGCATGAGCACAGCAGGGATGGAGAAAGCATACTATAATAGCTAGCTGATTTCCCAGGCAGTTCAAGACACCGTGTACTTCTGCAGGATCTATTTACATTATAGCTCTTCTTGTGCCAGTGGCAGCATCAGGACCAGACACAGTAGCCTCTTTTCAAAGATGTCAGTACAAAATTTAATTTATTACGAGTTGTGAAGTAGACATATCTTTTCCTGAAACAGAATGAATATAAGGGCAATTTCCCAAAGGAAGAAAAATACTATAAGTTTATATATCAAAGGAGTCTTAAGTCCAACAAGAAATGCACCTGAGCAGGAAAATGAGTGGTCAAGCAGGTCCATAATGTATGGCCAATCTCCTGAACTATCATGTCATCTGTGTTATATATTATGGTTTAAAATATAGCAATATATATTACTTTAATAATAGATGATAAATAAACTTCAGAAGGAAATCCTTTCATGTAGTTAAGAAAGATATTCAAGAAAATAACCTTTATAATGACAAAATGTGACTAGAATTATACGGAAAATTAGAAAATATACCTTAAGTTACCAGAAAGAAAATCCTCAATGGGTTTGCTATCTTAGTGGCTTGTAAAAAAAGAAGTAATTTCTCGTAAATATGAACATATCTACCTAATCAGTATTTTACTAAATTTCATAAGAATCAAAAAAACCCTGAAAGCTTTTGTTCCTGGAGCTATCAAACTTTGCACCAGATGGCCCTCTGCCATTCCTATGTGCTAAAATGACATTTATATAATTCATTATGATATGACGTCACTGGATTAATTACAGGCACTGCTTACTGGTAAAACATATTTTTAACAATTAAAGCAACCTAGGAAAAGCAAGGAGGCAAGTTAGCAAATCTGATCAGCAATGTCTCCAGTGACCACGAAGCACAGCATGAGAACCACTATACTAAACTGCATTAACATTTTTTATGATCTTTTTGTTTATACTGTAATGCTCTTTTATCTAGCATCTACTTGATGTTAGAAGGATGAATTACTTCTTACATTTATCAAATAAATATTCTCTATCTTGCACAGGTCTACCAGTCCTTTGAAAAGTTCAAGAATGCCTTTTTATATACTCTATTAAGTTTGGTCTCAAAGTCAAATTGCTATAATTTTATTCTTCAGTAGTTAAATTTTGACAGATATATATTTTAAAAATATAAAAAAAATGAAATCAAAATAATTCCTGTTATACATCTACAGTATCTGGAAAAATTATTCTAAAAAGGACTAAATGTGTCATTCCCCTATCTATTTTCTTTCTGACTTTTTTACCACAAAAAGCTTTACCAAAAGCAGTTCATCTTTATATATACTCCTCCAAAACACACTCTCTCTCACTCTCTGTCATATATAATCTTCATTGTGCCACAGATGTGGAATGTAACAGGTGAACTAGAAAAATATTGTGCTAAAGTGACTTCCTAAATGGCACTATCAATTTGTAATAAGGGATGAAACACTGATAAGTCATTGTGAACAATCGTGAAAGAAGTAGAGCACTTAAAAAAACTCTTCTGGTTTTCATAATTGGCTATTTGTGCACAGCAATAGAGATGATGATTGGTAAAACTCACCCACCAAGGTGGATAAAATAAGCTTGGTAAAACTAGGACATGGACATCTCGCAAACCACAATTACATGTACATATAAAAGACAAATTTTAAGTCAATTAAAGCTTCATATTTATTTTTTCTTAGTTTAGTATGTTTAAGTAAGCCAAAAGACTTAAGAAGCTTATTCATAATTTTTTTTTGATTCACAAGACTTAATGGAATTCACAATCCGCTTAATGGAACTTAGAATAAATATCAACTAGAAATCACAATGAGTTTCTAGAAGAAATAAAATAAATTGATTGAATTTTCAATCTTCTGTTTGTCTGTGTTCATGCCTTATGTGTCCTAGTAGAATACATGGTTGACTGGAAAGTTTTTTCTTAAAGTTTTGACTGGGCTAAAAATTTTCTATAATCCAATTATTTCTAAATAAGGATTTATCCATAGAAAAACATGATGAATTATTCCTAAGCAAGATTAAATGTTCAAATTAATTTTCTATTTTAAAAATTTTATTAAAATTTTAAATGATACAGTAAATAATTATATACTGTATTAATTAATTTTTAAAAATCCACAGACTATTATACACCAATCACATAATTTTTTCATATAATAAAAATTAACACAAATAGCATAATTTTTTAAATGATTTTGAACTAGTAGGGTATTTATATCTAGAGGGGGAGGGAAGAGCTATATCCAGAAATTCCATGTAAATAAAAGAAAGAAGATAAAAACAACTTAAACTGCTTTACAGATTCCAAATATAGCCTAAAAGAAAAAGTTATTAGTGTTTCAACAATTTGACATGTAAGCCCTTCATAATCAAGAGAGCTCTGTAATAAACTCTGTTCATATCAATTTAAAAAAAAAAATAGTATAATCACTCATATTCAGATATTGTCAGTATTCTCAGTCACTTCCTTATTTCCTTTAACTCAAAAAGGATGTTTCCCTTTTTTGTGTGTAATTGAAATTACAAAGAACCCTTGGTCTAATCATAGTCACAGAATAAGAGCTCTTGCCATGTTTAGTTAATCACATTTTCATAGCAAGGATAATAAAAAATATACACTGAAAGATCTAAGGGAAAATTGTCTTTCTTTTTGACTAAGTCATTGAACATATTTCAAGAACCCTGTTCATTGCCCATGGGTGGTACCCTCCTGGCAGATTTGCCCCACCCCTTATGAATTGAGGAATTTCTCCTTGGCATCAGTCCTGTTCTAGCAGTTGGATTATATGTCTATGCAGCAGAAGATGTCCCAAATAAAAATGTGGCTTTATATCAGAATCTGGGCGTTTTTATACCAAGCAGCAGTTACTGGAGGATTTTTCTCCCAGCAAAGATAGGATTTGTCAGGGTTGTCAGCAATGTTATAGAGCTACTCCTGATTTTTCGTCCTTTGCTTATTGAAAACTAATTAGCACACACTTACCTTTGTGTCACAGAGGTCATTATATTTTAAGCTAGGGAAAAAGAAAATGCATCAAACCTAAGTGTAAAAGTTACTGTATACAGCATTCCAATGCATCCCAAAACTTCCCAATATTTTGGGATGTTTCTTTGTATGGTTATCTCATAACAGTGTACTTTTGTCAGAGTGACAAAAGTGCTGTGAGCTATTACTCCAGATTTTCTAATTTCTGTTCATTACAAATAATTAAAAAAAAAAAGTTATTTCTATTTACAAGTTATGTCATACAACATGGATGTTTCAGTGTCAGAACATCTGAAGATATTCAAAAGACATGGAGTTAGGGATTGCAGCATGTGAGAAAAGGAAACTGTATAATTAACTGCCGTGAATTTAATATTTTCTTATCTTAAGTACCTTGAAGAGCAGGGCAAAAGAAAGTTAGATATGTATGCATTAAAATGTACAAAAAGATTTTATTTTATCTTCAAAAGAAGTTCATTAATAGTTCCTAATAAAACCACATAAAAATTACAAAATGTATTCTTTTGATAGATTCAGTGTATTTAATTTTATTCATTTTTAATATATGTATAAACAGAAGTAGATATACAAGTTAGCAGTAAAGTTTACATTTCAGTCATGCTTTTTCAGTTCCTTTGAGTTTATCTCCTCACTGGGTATGACTTCATAATCATAGGGAAAGTTTTGAGGAAAAAAAGAACAAGAAGAGAATACTTACATACAGAATTTCTTTTTTTTTGCTTGGTCACCCATTAAGGTCAGTTTTAAATTACCATTTAGTGTACATGCTAAAATAAATTTAGGTGTAAGGTGCGTTCAGTGACACATTGCTCTTCAGTGCCTCAGTGCCTCTGTAGGGACTGTGCATGCATGCTTTAGGAATATTACTTTGTTAAGCATGTCAACATTTTCAGGGGTCTGGAGCAGACAGATTAGACTACCTTAAATTTGAAGCTCCTGTTAAATGGATGATACTGTAAAGCAAGAAAATAATCCAGAAGAGGTCAGGAAGTTAGTAAATAAGGAAACCAAAAAAGCTGGAAAGGTCTACTTTTGTGTGTTGAACTGAATAAATTCCTTCACTTAAGCTAGAGATAAATTAATGGAAATTCAGTACTGCAAATTCATAGTGCCTGATATTCCAACCTTTACAGTATTATTATTTGTAAACAGAGTCTTTGAGTGAGTCAGGCATTTATTCTCACCAAAGGCAAAGCCCATAGCAAGTGTAAATTTTAAGAGAGAGTGGTTTTGAATGATGTGCCTTAATACATTAACAATACATTTTTCACGAACAGAAACCTCAAGCATTTCCCAATTTAACTAGCATAATCAAAATGGCTTCTTGGAAAATGTTCCTCAGAATAGGGAAAAGTTCTTCTGTTTGGCACAGAAACGGCACTGTTATGATTGTCACTAAAACTTTTAGATTATGACATCTGCAATTTTACAGAAAATATCTGTATGTATATAGAATTCATTAAAAATGAAAAAAATAGATTATCCATAACAGTTATAAAAATACAAAATACCTTTTATTCAATAGGTTTTGATGAGAAACTTTTTTAGATAATGTGGAGTATTTCATTAGTAGACACAATCTTTTGGGGTTTGATACATTACACAGCAGTTACATGGTGCAATTCCTTCCTCTCATGCTTCTGTTCGCTTCACCCATCAACTCTCTCATTCTGATTACTGAAAAGGTAGTTTGAAGTGATAGCGAATAAAGTATTAAAAATGAGAAATATGCTAATTTTTCCAATGAAATAAAAAAAACCCCAAAACTAGAAAGAACAAAATATAGTTCAGAAACACCTTTACAAAAGCATCAGGTAAAAAGAAAATCATCAGGTAAAAATAAAATATTTTTATTTAAAAAGCATATTTTAACTTTTCTAATAAAGAAATAAAGAATATAAATGCCAATGAAAAATGTGCCTGAATGTTACTTTGAATGTTTATATGTTTTTTGGGAATAAACACAATTTTCCTTTGGTATGCATGATTTCAGAATTATTCATGAGTACACATAAATATTTGAAAGGAAAATTCCTTTTAAAATTTAAGCTGGGCTTTATTGAAGTCCTATTCTTAGGTGAGATGATTAAACCTGTGTGCGCTAATTATCTGGTCCATTATTCTTCTGAAATAGTAGGAGAAATAAATAAAATATTCGTAACATACACAAGGTAAGATAGTCTTGAAAAGAAGGAGACCAGAAAGTAATAACATAATAAAAGCACCTTTCTTTATCTAGTAAAGTATACCCTAGGGTAATACTCTTGGAAGGAAATTTGAATAATGATAAAACCAGTCTTGCAGCAAGACTTTCAGTTTAATGGTTGACATCAGTCATTTAGATGTTTTACTTAATCCTGCAAAAAGTTTGTTTCTTGAGCTACCTTGGCAGTCAAACTCATATTTTTCTTCTGGGGGAAAAATAAGAAGCACTAAAAAATTGCCAGAACTAAAAATAAAAACTGCTTTATAGAGTAAGGTTACAGACCATGATAAGACTGACTGAACTGGGATTTTGAGCAGCTTTAGGTGTCTTCTGCTAGGGACATCCAAATACTTTAGGATAGCATAGAGCCACAAAAGCAGTTCTACCCTTTGATGTGACCAACATGTTTATTTGCCTTGCATTAAACATCCATTCTATTTTTTGGAAATGCGTTTTAGTAACCAAAGTCAGGAATCATGGTAATAAACGGGGTTTTTTTAGTTCATAAGAATACAGTCCCTCCAACTTTGTGTTTTGGGTTGTAACGTCAAATATTAGCAAGTATTTGTAGACTAAGCAGGCGAAGGGGACAGTGACGCGAGATCAGGAGCAAGACTGAAAAAGCTGGGGTAGAGTCGAGGGAGTAGGCAAGTAGAAGAAAACAGGACTAGAGCAGGGAATGGACAAAAGATAGACACACAGCGCGTAGTATGAGGGATGTGGATGGGCATTACCAAACTCATGGGAAGGCAGAGAAAAGCACACTTTAGTAATGAATTAGAAATATATTAAGAAAACTTCAGGGGAAGTCTGAAGGTCAAAGAGAAAAACTTGTATTATGAAAAATGCAAGTAGAATCATAAAGAAAAATAGAAAAAGTATCTGAAGTTACCAAAAAGAAAAGTCCTTTCTGGGTTTGCTTTCTTGGTGGCTTATTAACAAAAAAAAAAAAAGACATGGGTATTTGACAAGGTTTGGACTTAAGCGTCGTGCATGTGAGTGTGGTGGGATGGAAGGGGAGGCAAAAGGCAGCTTCCTGGCCTTTAAATCTCTTCCCCACTTTTGACTCTGGTGGATAGATTCCTGTGATGTTGAGCCGGAGGAAGAGGGCATAGCCATGCTCACCCTGAGCAAAGTAAACACTACTTCAAGTCTTCCCATTTTTGGTATACATGCAGAACCCACCTCAGGAAGAGCCTCCTTTGGAGAATTTAATTCCAACTTGATCTCAACAAAGGTGAGATCTACAGTCTGGAGCCTGCTTTAGCTTTTTCCTCGGTCAGTCAGACCATTTCAGTCTTTTCTCAAGTCCAATGCCTGCACAATTTTTATTTGTCACAGAGATAGAGAGGATTTATTATCTGGTCAATTGTTTTTCTTACGTATACATTCCTTTTCATATAACCAGGTTAGGATGGTATAATGGCCCTTGAATGTAAAGTGAGTGAGTTTTGGATCACCAGTGGCCCTGGTCAAGGGAACTTGCTTTTTACCTCGGCATATTTTTTTCTTATATAATGAAGTTAATTATACTAAAACAAGTTAAACTGATATTTCCATGGTACTGTTTTCAAACCAGTCATAACCTTGGAAAGGAGTTGAAGATTAAATAATTTGTTCTTAATTCAGTTATGTATACTGCCACTATTTCAAGTTGGTTTCATTAGATTAGAAGTTCAAAAAAAAAAAAAAAAAATTTCAGGACGTCTTTTCATAACTGTTTTTATATGCTACTGAGCAGGGATTTATGGGTGGAATCATTGAAATTTAGTAACAAGTACTAATTGCTTTAATTAAAGAGGTAATTGTTCTTTTTTTTGTATGAGATTCAACAAGGCCAAGTGCTGGGTCCTGCACTTGGGCCACAACAACCCCATGCAGCGTTACAGG
>NW_008795138.1:8883217-8907703 GCF_000699145.1 Aptenodytes forsteri | reverse complement strand
GAGGTGGGTGTTGGTCTCTTCTCCCAAGTAACTAGCGATAGGACGAGAGGAAATGGCCTCAAGTTGTGCCAGGGGAGGTTTAGATTGGATGTGAGGAAAAATGTCTTTACTGAAAGAGTGGTGAAACATTGGAAGAGGCTGCCCAGGGAAGTGGTTGAGTCCCCATCCCTGGAAGTATTTAAAAGACGTTTAGATGAGGCGCTTAGCGACATGATTTAGTGGGCATGATGGTGTTGGGTTGATGGTTGGACTTGATGATCTGAGAGGTCTTTTCCAACCTTAATGATTCTATGATTCTATTCTATTTTCAGCATTCTCCTGAGTAATAGTAAGTCTCTTTCTTGTCTGTATACTATGGTACTGCTTCAACCTGTTCTCCATTTGCCACGTGCGTTAAGCAAGATTGAGTCTTGTCTGGGAACTGGTGCAAGCACTGTGCACAAAATCTAGAGTACAACAGGAAATTTTATCAGTGCTTGTTAGCCAAATAAACTGACCTCTTCACCAAAACATAAGTAATACCTTCCTTGGCATAATGCAGGAAATTCCAATGGCACAAATACGATTTTTGAGGTGATATGCAAGTTAATACTGAATCTTTACAAACAATTCAACATTTTTTACTGTAATAATATGTACTTTCTGGCTAGACTGAGAGTATACTTGTACAATCTGTACCACAGTTACATAGACTATTTAGTAGGTAGAAGGTATACTTACAAGTAAAAAAGTCCTTTTTATGTTTTGACATTTCTTCCATATTTTTTTGTGTTCATAAGACTATTTTAATCATGAACTAGCCTGAAACATTTCAAGGAACTCTAAGAAAGGGGCAGTATAATCCCACACCTTAACTCTCCCCCCAAAATACTAACCCATTTCTCTCTTATTCTGCCTACCTGTCTTCTCATCCTCAAAAGAGGTATAATTTTTTATACCAAAGCTCACCACAGTTGTTGTTTTGAGGGGATGGAAGGGTTTGGAAAAAGAATTAATTATCACAAGTGAAAGAAAATCAGATTTTGGATCCCAATTTTATTTAAGTGTCAGCTACACCTCTAACTGCTCAGTTTTTGTGATCTTTGGTTAAGTATGTTCAGAAGCAGGAATTCAGTCATTTGAGGAATGCTGTTGATAGAAATTTAGGCATAGAATTTCTATAGGGCTACACATCAGTCAAAAGCTAAGTGCAACTTTAGAAAATCAAATTATTGGACTTGGGTACGCTGTAGATCATATGTGAGATAACCAAGGATCCTTCTATGAATCTGCTCTTCACTTTTCATGTCTTGAGCCAGATGAGTAAAAGACATCTTTTTAATCATAAAAAGGTTTGAAATGTCCCCATTGAGTAGGTGGCAGCTAGAGTAAGTTAACACACAATTTTTTAATTAAGAAATTATTCAACTTAAAGTATTTTCCAAAGACCATCACACCCCTTCTAAGTACAGCCTTTGAAAGGGTGTTCCAAGTTGCAGATTTAAATTTACATACACTGGGCCTTACATGGTGTTTTCATAATTTGTCAGCAATAATGTAAAAAAATTAACTCTTTAAATTGGTGTAGTTTTGCGTAAGTATTGGTTTTAATAACTTGGAATAAATCTGTGCTTTTAAATACAGTTCTCTGGCCATGCATTTTCTTAATTCATCACTGATATTTCAAGACTGTGTTTGCATTTTTGTTTAAATTACAGCATTATGCTTGTTAAAATACTTTGATATAAAATTACACCAAATATAGACTAGGACCACAAAAGTAAATTAAAAGTAAGCACAAGACAGAGTTAAACAGAAAGATTCAAATGCATTAACTCATAAGTACAAAGAAGTGTTAGGCTTGCACCCACCTTCCAATAAATACTTAATTAAATCATTTCAAAGTTAAGTGTCTCTTGTCATATGATAATTATTCATTCTAAATCCTAGAACTCACCTTGGGGACAGTTTGGGGACAGGTAAGAAGACATTGAGAAGACAGGGCAGAGAGAGCCAACGTACATAAACAGCTAAACTTCAAATGTAGTGGACAGCAAGATGCAAAGAACCTTCTTGATAATGTACGTTCACATGTGACTTAGGAGACAGCAAGCCAAAGCAATAACACTGTCTTTACGACAACTTCAAAAAAATTAAAATCCCCTGGCAAGTGGGAAGGAGGTATATTTGTTGGGGGATTTTGTTTTGGTTTTTTTAATCAGGACACAAGTAATGGCGTAGGTGGTATGTTCTAGTGCTTGTTACAGGTATGTCTCACTGTTGGTACCCAATCCTGTATATATTTAATCATGCCGGCAATTTTTCTCTCACTGGGGAGGGAGTTCAAACATAAACTTAGCTTTCCAGTATCTAGTTCAAATGACCTAATATGAGGGTACTTGACACAGTATATAACTATGTATATAGTTATGTATATGTGTATATGTATATATAACTATAGTTTTTTCTATATATGTATATATAACTATGTATATAGTTATATACTTGTGTGTATATAGAGTATATAACTTCTCATTTTTCTATATGAAAAGCAGTTTGGGACTCCCTTGAAGACTAACAACACTGGTCTGAAACTTCTTACACCAGTAATCCCATAAACTTTGTTATAATTAGTCACATCATAAATATATTATAAACCTTGTTAAAATTAGTCACATCATAAATATATTTTGTTTAAGCGATTACAGAAGTGAACTGACACAAAATGTGAGTTTAGTAACACAATGACCTTGAAGTGATTGATTTGGAGCTGCGACAAAAAAAAAAAAACCAAACCAAAAAAGAACAACACCAAAACCCCACAAAAACCGTCTAAGGAGAGTTTCTGCAGTCTCATTGATAGCTGAAAAAAATTTTTTTACATATTTGGTCCAAAAAAAGTTGGATTTGCGGTATGTAGTTAACATAAAGCTGTCTGTTTAAAAAGGTTGGAACATCTTTGGAGTAGCAATTAAATGGTTCCTCTGCCAAGGGCTACTGGAAAAATGGTAATCAGAACACAATGTTTAAAGTAGAAAGATGTGATTTAACTTTTATTAAGCCAAGGGAAAATATTTTATTTGTCTGTAATATCAAGGAGTAGTTATTTACTGAGTCAGCCTATTAATTATCTATGTTTACCAAGAGATCATGTATGCAGCTGAAGAAATGACCAGCTGTAATTGGTACCTACCTCAGGGGAGCCAGGGATGGTTCTCGTTAGACTCAAATGACACAAATCTGGATTCTGACCAGCTGGAGCAGACTTTCCTCTTCCAATATACCCGTATTTCCCTGCCGAGAAGCCTTCTGCCAGAACAGGCCCCTGCCAAAGTTCTCAATGTGGCTTGTCCATCACCATGATGAATCAGCATTTTATTCTGCAACAGGTTTGTAATGAGAATTAGTTATTTAGCTGTTTCCATCTTTAATGAAGAATGATATGCATAATCATTTAAAATCAAATTGGATTCTAACTAGTTGGCTTAGGGAGCTTCAAAACAAAATTCTGTGTTTCTTATAATACTTTCTCTCTTGCATATATTACATACCTACCTTAAAGAGAAACTTCAAGCTAGATTCTGAAAGGGACCAACTGTGCATCTGTTATACATAAAATCTGTTTATGTCAATGGAAAACTGTTATTAAAATAGCAACAGAGAAAAATCACATAATAGCCAGTAAAAACACAAATTGAATGTTATTTTTCAACAAAAAAAATCCAATTTGTAACTACTTAAAGATGCATACATTTCAAATTACCATTTCTTATTTAGAAATTTGTTTGCTACAAGTTATTCCTATTTCCAGGTGTCTCCATATCTGTGGCTAGATTAATGTAATTAATTTATCATCAGTTTCTCTTATGATTGTGCTATGCAAAATGAAAGTTGTAACACAATCTCTTATTTTCTTTCACTTTATTGAGAAAATTATGTAAAATCTTAAACTTCCACACAGAGCTAATGAGAATTCAGACAGACTTTATTAGGTATCAGGAAGCTCTAATTAAATTTTGGTTGTTTTTTTTTTTTTTGACAGAACCTAATTTCTCTTCCCAAAATAGAATAATTTTGTTGTTGTTACCTTCCTTCCTTCAAAATTGTTTAGATGTGATTGGTATTGCAGCTCCCAATGCTGCAACAGGTATTTTGACTTCATCAGACTATTTTCTTATCTTCTTTCATTTATTCTTTCCTTCAGTTTGTGCCTGTTCCTTTAAACACCCAGGTTTTTGTTTTGTTTTGTTTCCCCAGAATGTTTATTTTCTTTAATTCTGCAGATAGTCAAAAGAAACCGCTGGATCAAGAGGTCCTGTCTCTGTAATGTTTATGGTAAAGGATAAAGGGAAAGAGTTTAATGGGACATTTTCCTATTGTCACGCTTCTCTACTGCTAGGACACAGCATCCAATTCTATTATGTACTAAATGTAACCTGAAAGCTCCAGATCTTAATAGTCCCTCAAATGCATTCCTAATGTCACAGGGGAATTGTGGGTGGAGTGGCTGCAAGAACTGTGATATTTAATCTAACATTTATTTACTAAGCAGGGTGGGTAGAGAGCAGAGAATGATTTCTAGTTTAAGATTTCCATTCTAACAGATACACACAGTCTCTCTCTTTCAAACACACGCTCCACACACACTCTAATTACCTCCCCTGCCCCTCCGGTCCAGGTTAGACCTGCACCATGGATCCAGAAGAACCAGACACTCACTCTGACCACTGAGCGCGACTGAATCCCAGTCTCGATGCATAGCTTTTCCACTTTGGGCTTCATCTTCAGGGTGGAGTTGAAAGTCCAAGTATGGAGTTTCCACCACAAGGGGTGATTGCCTTCACTATTTATTAGTTTCTGAATTAGACTGTTGGCGCAAGTCTTGGAAGTTACCAAGTCCCAGGACAACTTCTTTATCTAAGATCAATTAATGGTTGTTGCTGCGGCTCCTATCACTCTCTGGTCTCCGCCTCCAAATGTGCAACAAGGCTGTGAAGCTGGCAACAGCTACATAACAAAGTTCACTTGGGCTTCTCTGTTTGCAAGCAGATGCTGCATTGATCTAGTCAGTTCAAGATGGGCAGTTGTAGTCCAGGCCTCACTTGTCTCAGTGGTGCTTTCAGATATGCATCACCCCATAGTACCTCAGTATCACACTCTTTCCTTATTCTGCCTCACACATCTTTCCAAACCTTCCTCCATTGTAACCTATTGGCCTGTACTAGACAAAGGAAAAAAAAGTGTATACATCATCTAAAACCTAAGTCTGCTCCTGTTCTAAAGAAAGTCCCATCTTTACGTTTGGAGAACCCCACACAGAGATATATCTTCCACTATACTGTGACTTTTCCAGTCCACAATATGGCTAGATTTATTTTATTTTCATTTTGACTGGCTTTGCAACCTCTTCTGATTTTCATTTGCAAATATTTGTGAAAGAGAAGGTTTATTCATCTGAGAGTTCAGACAAATGCTAAACGTTTAGCTGGAATTCATTTAATTATGTACATGAATTTCAGGTGGCAAAATGTATTAAATTACACAGCTGGAACATCAGCTCTTGAATATAGAACACCTAAGAGGGATAGTTAACTAGCGAGCCACAGAGTGTTTGTTTTGTGTTTTGTTTTGTTCTTTCACACAAAACACTTGTCAAGTAAAGGCAAACAGATTTGAAAACAAGAGCTTCATAACAAACTCTGCCAACAGAACCAGGAACAAATTAAATAATCAAATTGTATGTGAGAAGTTTTTTTCCAGCTGTACCTAATCCATAATTATACTGATTTCAAGAATAGTAAACAGAGATGCAAATTATAGATCTAAATAAATAAATATTTAGGATGTCACTTTGCCTTGTATGGAAAATCTATCTTTTAATTTCTAATATATTCCTGTGTCCATTTTAAAATAATTTTAGTGGATGAAAAAAATCACAGAGGTAAACTTATATCTGCAAGTAAGATTTTAAAAGTTTCAGGACAGCGTGAAGAACACAGTAACAGAAAAATCAAACAAATTGATAACTGCCTCCCTCTTTATCCTTTTCTTCCTTTAGAAAAAAAAACCCACCCATTTTAAGGAAAGCTTCACTATTTTGGTAACCTTAAAACTGTCACAGAATAGATTAATTAATTGGACTCCAAATAAATAGCAATGGTGATGAAAAATGTTTTTGGAATACATAAATCATAGAATCAATCAAGTTTGAAGGGAACCCAGGAGCTGTCTAGAATTGAACCTCCTGCTCAAAACATGGTTGACATTGAATTCAGACCAGTCACTCCGGGCTTTGTGCAACACTTCTACTTCAATGAACAAGCAAAAGCCTAGGAAAGATAGAGCTTCAAAAGCTGAAGAAATTTCTCAAAATATTTATCAATTTTTCTTAATACATAATTTTCCTAAGAGTTATAGTTGAGTAGTGTCACAAATATGTTTCATTTCAAATAAAAATGTGTCTATTTTTCCAAGCAGAGGTTAAAGAAAAGTCAGTGACTTCTCATGTAAAACTCTGGAAAGGGAAATGGAGATGTCATGAGGAATGACCTCTATCTGAGATGGCAAAAAATCAAGGAAGGATAACATAAATACTTACATATAAATATAAATTATACAGAGTAATACAACCAAGAAAACAACTCTTCTGTGACCATCTTTACTGCTGTCATGTAGTTTGCTGTTCTTGTATATGTAGTTTCTTTTTTCTCATTTGTATATGTTGCTGTTCGCTGTGTTCCCTTTAGTGGGAAATATGTTTCAGTATATCACTCCTTAATATCATGATGTGACAAGTGGTTTACTACCTTAAATTGTACATTAAATCTTAAGACAACTCCTTTAGTTTGTTATTTGCTCCGGGTAAGGTAAATACCTTCTGTTCTGCATTAAAGAGCCAGCATCCCACTGTTCTCATCTGTATCTGTTAAAAGAACAGGTGCGAGACATTTGTATACCAATAAGGCTCCCATGATACCTTCAGTTTGAATGTATGAATTGATAGAAGCTTTCCTGAGTTGCAAATAGCTTTTTGTCGAAAATGTCTTGGCAGGGAGCTAGCATCTTGTCATGTAGCTGTGTCACATCATATTACACTGTACAACGTAATATTCTAGAAAAACATGCTCACATGAAATCTTACCTTCCTTCTGAAACCAGGGAATGCTAAGAGCCAAATCCCAGTGTTGGGCACACCATGTTCCCCAAGTGCTTGTTAGTCTGTTCTCAAGGCTGCTTGATACAGTGGGGCTGTGCAACCATGATCAGGTGATTGAGAAGGGCAGGATGAGAAGGAGCTGCAGCAAACCTGTCTGGCACCTTCTCCACTTCACGTGGGAGCAGCGTTTCCATGCAGGCACTCACTCTGGGTCATGGCTGGAGTTAGGTTGCAGCTGTGCCCCCCTGGCCCTGGCCCACAGGCACAGACTTCCCACATGGCCTCAGGGCTGTCTGGTCACTAAGGACTTGCCTGGCCGTCAGGCACCCTGGTTGCTATCCCTGTCCCAGCCCTTCTCTCCTTGTCGGATACTGCGGGACTGTGCTGCTCGGTGAGCTTCTCTCTGCTGGCCTCCCTCACCCTCGGCTCCCGGCTTCCTGCCCAACCTCGTTGTTCCCTGGCATCTAAGATCATGTGCAGGTTCTGTCTTTAAAACTGAAAAAAAAAAATGTTCCAAAATTTTTGGTCTGTGATCTAATATTGAAGTTGAAGATTAGAACTGATAAATAACATAATGATTTTACGCTTCCATGGGACAAAACTCTGTAGTAATAAGTTCATTTTTAACTTACAGTAAAAGTAGTTTTATAATTAGAAAACACTGATGCAGAACCATTCAACTAATATCCCAAAATAACTTTATCTTGCTACATTAAGCCAGCCAAGTTTGCTCACTGAATAATGAAGAACAAAGATGACTGAAAATGATGTGCTGGTTCTTAGTCCTATGGAGACTTATTTTCATAGTTTACTTAAATTCATCCAGTAGTTATAAAGGGTATATGTGATACTAAGGAGGTATGTAAAGAAAAAGTTCCAGTAATACTCGCATTCTGAATCTCTGAGAAATGCCAGATTATGTATCAGAAGTTTTTTTTTTTTTTAAATTATCAGCTGAAGAAGGAATTTAGGAATTCTTAATGCACCAGCCATTGTCTTCTCTAGATTCTGAATGCTAATTGTTTAATTGTTCATAAAAACTTCTGCAAGTTCCTGAGTTAAGGAAGGAGGGGAAGGAAAATGGGAACAAACAAAGCATGTTGGGCAGACAGTAGAAAACCTGATATTTTAAAACATTAATAAGATGGTTCAACCAATTAGGTTTGTCAAATTAGTATTGATTCCTGGGAAAAAAATAAAGTTCTGATACTGAACTTGTTAATAAAAAAATAAAAATTAAGCACTGGAAACATATCTGGTGACAATCAATAGGATTTATAATAAATAGATCCTGTTACACTAACCTAGTGTCATTTTTCATTGGATTAACAATACCATTAATAAAAAATAATGATGTTGATATAATAAACTTCTGTAAAACACTGGAAACATTTTTACACAGCAATTTCACTTAAAAAAAAAAAAAAGGAAGAACATGAAATCAATACAGTACACACTGTGTAAATTAAAATATTAATCTTCAGACCCTGAAGAACTCTGCTGGAAAATAAACATTCAGTTTCTTTTTTTCTGTACAATTACTGTTTGAGTAATTATTTTTAATTTACATTTTAAAGAAAACATCGGGGGTTTGGATGATATGAATATTGAGTGGATGATTTATAATGAAAACATCTTGCCAATCCAGAACACAGTTTTGTACACTAGAACATATATCAGTACAGCCCACATAACTACAATCTTCTAAGAACAAAAGATGTAAGACTTATAAGATGTTGGATACTACTTTGAGAAGTGACTTTGAAAATCTCGCAGGTACAATAGTAAATTGCAAATCAGTGGAGCACCAGTGAAATCAAAGGCAGTATGACCATATTCACCTGATGAGGTTTTCCAACTAATATTGCGTTGGATTTCTAACTAACAACATTTTGAACAATGTGTATTTTCATTTTTTTTATTGTTTCAATTTCTGACTTCAGGGATAGAGCACTAGGAACTGAAAATATACCTCTGAAAATGTAACTTCTGAAAGAAAGCTTTTTTTTTCCCCCCTCTTTACAATCCTTTCCTTAGGCAGTCCATGTTAATGCAGCACTTCATATTATATATCATCACATGTTTCACACTGAGTTTCATTGTGTTCCACAGATAAACAAGACAATTATGGAGATAAACAATAGCAGAGACAGAGAAATTTTTGGAGGCACCTTAATAGAAAAATGCACTCCACTAAAATCTGAAGTGAATTGGAAAGTCACTGAGGTAGAAACTTACAGTGTTCCGCATAACCAGAGCTGCAGAAACATTTCCTTTTGTGTTAACCACATCAATATTGTATGGAGAAACAGAAAGAAAGCTAGCGGTTGGTGAACAGGGGATACAAAAAGCATTTATGTGTGCTTCAGTGTGGCACACTGAAGTTTTGTTCCTGTTTGCGGCGTTCAGGGGAATATAAACTCTTTTCACAGTGTCTCTTATGTTGGAACTCTATGTAGAATTGCAAACAGAAGAAAAAGGGTGTTACTAACTTGCTGGGGTTTCTAATGGGAGCTGAAGGATTATGAAGAAAAACCTTCTGAGCTGAAAGTTAAGCATGTTAGGGCAGGTCATGCAAACTAGCACTGTGTTGCTAATACCAAGGGGAGTGTCCATTTGCCACTTTGGAGAAGATTGGAACCATGTGACTTCTGGCAGCAGCAGGACGGCTCCTTCTCCGCTTAGAGACCTGCAACTGCAGAATAGTTCAGTGCCCTGGTACCACACACAGGGGAGAGAAGCTCTGCCTGGAGAGGCACCACGGTGGGACATGCCTGAACTGCGCATCTGCACCAAGGGGAAGTGGTGGGTGATGGTTATGGGAGACCCCCAACTGCAGTGGTGGAGACCCACATCTGCCTGCCTGACTTGCTGCCTAGGGAGATTTATTCCTTTCTGGGGACTCTGACCAGGGATGGTATGAAAGAGACTGCTGAGGCTTGTCCAGTCCTCAGACTAT
The DNA here is from genome assembly GCF_000699145.1 of Aptenodytes forsteri. Taxonomy (NCBI): domain Eukaryota; kingdom Metazoa; phylum Chordata; class Aves; order Sphenisciformes; family Spheniscidae; genus Aptenodytes; species Aptenodytes forsteri. Next base: position 8,897,609 of record NW_008795138.1, on the reverse strand, counting down.
TTTCCCGGGACATGCCTGAACTGCGCATCTGCACCAAGGGGAAGTGGTGGGTGATGGTTATGGGAGACCCCCAACTGCAGTGGTGGAGACCCACATCTGCCTGCCTGACTTGCTGCCTAGGGAGATTTATTCCTTTCTGGGGACTCTGACCAGGGATGGTATGAAAGAGACTGCTGAGGCTTGTCCAGTCCTCAGACTATTTTCTGCTGGATGCTGCTCATCCATGCAGGCACCAATGAAACTGCCAGGGGAGATCCTGAGAGTAACAAGAGCCACTCTTAGGTTGCAAGGCTCATGGGCATTTGAGCTCAGGTGGTATCACCCCAATCCTGTTAATGAAGAGGTGAAATTGTAGGCAAAATAACATTGCAACATTACCAGTGTTCACAGTAGTAACTTGCAAATACTCAGGGGTAGGAACATAGACACTGTTGAAAAGTCAAAATCAGTGATTTCCTGCTCCATGTAGCACTTGGGACTTGAAGCTGTTATGGTGACAGGTCAGTGAGTAATATGATGTGGGCAAGAAAAAAGGCTTTTAAAGTTGTTATTAAAGCACCTTCTGAAGTTCCTTAAATGACTAACTGTTCTTAAAAATTTTACTGGCTTTACTGCTGTTTTGAATATATTCTCAGCAATCATGAGGTGCATAACATAAGGTAGATAATTTACATGTCTGTTTACATTTTGTTTCAGCACCTGTGCTTTATCATAGTTGCCTCTTTCTATCTGCCACATTAACTAGTGGATTTTTAAAAGGCACATTATGGCACGTTTTTTGATAGTATAGCATATCACATTCATCTCTTTAGCCACTTCCTGAATTATTCACATAGAATGACAGCATATATTCCATCATATTGAAACAATTTGCATTAAATATTTGACAGAAAACATATGCCCCTGATTTTCTTTTCAGGGAAAAAAAAAAATAAAATCTCTATCCATGTCAAGCTGGGGAGTTCAGCCATTGTAAAAAAGCAATTACTTTCTTCCCTTTCATCCCTTTTAGCAATATGTAACGAAAGACAATAGAATGAAAGGATAATGCACCTTTTTTTTGAAACCAGTGAGTTGATACCCTACAATTTTTTTTTTTTTTTCTCTAAAGTCCCGGACAAATAAAATGCCAGGTTTTAAAAGTGACTGATAACTTTATCACCTTTAATAAGACTTGTAGTCATGTAAGCCAAGACTGTGGTATATAAATGATAAAATATTGTGTATCAATATTGTTGATGTAAATCAATGTTGTTTCAATAACTTAAAAAATTCTTTCTCAGTGTTTACAATGGCCATGTTCACTAACCTTTCCAATCATTTTACTACAATAGGTGACCTTTCTCCCGTTTCCCTGAAATTCCAGGTACCAGTTTCATGACAGAAGCCTTCTGCAGATGTCAAAGGAAAAAATGATTACAGTAAATACAGATTTTTTTTTTTCTTTCTTTTCTTTTTTCATGTTGTTTTATAACAATTTTCATAATCAATGAAACAATTGCTGAGACACCTAGATGGAATTTTTAAGACTATTTCAGACAGAAGCATAAAAGGCCTTACCTAAGCTAGTCAAACACTGTAAAGAACACATCTAATACAAAGAAAAATAAATAATTTTTAAGAACTTAATTTTATCATTAAGCTCATATAGGCATTATTAAAGTATGTTTCAATTTCATTTGTTCACTACAGAAATATATAATTAAAATTAATGGCACAATAATAAATTTATGCTTCCAGTTAAATAATTTTATTTTAAATAGTCAACATTAACAACAAAGTTGAACATTTTATTCAGCAGGAGCACTTGCAAAATTACATCTCCATTTGAATCCTAAATTTTATAAACTTGTTATTTTGTTTGTATTACAATGTGTGACATAAATCTAAATCCACCCTGCAAACATTCATGTACATGTCTAAATATTTTCACATTGTTAACTGAGGCTTAATCATTCAAATGCTTCTGATTTTTTTACACTGGGACCTAAGTAAAAATAATTTCAGTTGATTTTCGAGGGAGGGGAAAGGTACAACCAAGCTTCATCTAATCCTCAATTATTGCTCAATTTTTCCCAGTTTTTTCTCCTGCATCCCTTACTCCCTTATTTAGGTACTTAAAAATCTCCTCACTTCCTCATGTGGAGTGAAGTAGTTTTCTGCACCCGCCACAGGAAGAGTTCCAATAAACAACAGAGAAGAAAAAACAAAATGTAACTGATGAAAACATTTACAGAATAGTAGCATTTGCTTTTCTGTCCTGTGTTTTTGAGAACTACAGGCTTATTTGGCACATTAAAATCTCAGCAGGGTTATGTTTACTTCAGGGATGAAACCAAATGGAAAATAAATACTGAGGTAACAGATGTATAAATGAGAGGATGAATTTAGTTATCTTCTCCCAGTAGCCCTTTGTGAGAAAAAATTATTATTTAGTGTCAGATATGTTCAAATAAGAGCAGAATGTTATCTGCCTCTGGAAATTACAAGAAATAAAAATTATTTTCATTCTGAAAGTGACAATATATCAAAATTTATTTTTTTAATGGAAAGAAATAACTTGAAATAGATATACATCCACATCTATACTTCCATATAGAAATATTACAACATATAAAACATTATTATTATCTTTTATTTTATGTAAATACTCCTATAGCATACCAATAGAGACAATTTTAAACATGCTATGGACATGCTATGGAAAAAATAATTCATTATATCAATTTTATATCATAATTTACATATATTAAAAAACATGGGTTTAGTATCTTCATGACAAAAGAAAGGCTAATTAATTTTGTTAAGGTATTTCTGTATGGTCATTTAATTTAAACTACCTTACCCAACAGAAAATCTATTTCACTGAAAATTCACTGTCTCCTGGGCAGCATTCCTTGCTGAGAAATCTATTACTAAGAAAGAGCATTTCAAATATGAATTTCAGCTGGAGATATATCACTAAATATGATTAGCTTTTTTTTTTATAATTGTTTTCAGTTTGTTTAGTCTTTTTTGTTACTTTAATATATATTCATGCCTCTCTTTTCATTAATTTAATAATTGTCATTTTTCCTTGATTCTTACCTGTACATTTACCATGGGATACCAAGCACTCACTCAAAGAAACACAAATTGCTACCGTCCTTTAAGACCTTACTTTGTACTGTGTGTTTTTATCCTATGTTCTGAGAGAGGGATAATGTTCCTTCAATATCCCTTACTAGGACAGTAAAAGGGTGACTAATCACTTTCTCCAGAGCTGCCATTTTTTCCCAGTGATATTCTTCCTTTACATCATCTCTTTGAAATTATTTATTTTCCATCCTAACATAATAAGAGATATGTCTATAAAGTCAGTCTCTCACTTTTAGGCTGTTTTCTATATAAGTTAATAACTGTGTCTCAAAGCAATCACGTTTATTTTCTGCAACTCTTCTTCAACAAACCACATTATTTTTCCACGTGATTGTATGAAATGCTGAAAAATTTCCTTTAGAGAGTGCTGAAACCAAATCCAAGATCCAGAAATAAGACTGGAACTTAAGATTACAAGACACTGAAATAATTAATTTTGGCCATTTTTTGTGCATTTTGCTTTTTAAACATTTTGTGTACTGTGGCTTGCATATGTATGTCTGTGGGAAAGAGTGGAGGAAAGGGACACTATGCATAAACTATGCAAGTATTATATAGCTTTCAAAATCAAACAAAAATAAAGATTAAACAAATTTATCAGATTGGAGATACTTTTCTGCTGAAAGATTACCGCATTTTTGCAATCTTTTATCCTTTAGAGCAAATAATCATCAAATTCTATGTTCCTGAAGCACATTTCTATTTCGTTTGAAACAAAAAGCTTTAATGATTTTTATAAGCACAGGATAAACTTAATGTGTGTATGGCATTATATGTGTTTGTATGATTGTGTAGTTTCTAGCAGGTCTTGGATGGTCTAGAATACACACAAAAAACTATTACAAGCAGGATTCTCCTTCCCTTTAAAAAGTTTCTACCCAAGTTATCTTTTTCCCTAAGAATATATTATCACTCCCTTGTCTCTAGATTTTCATGATTTTGACAAAGCACATGTAGTGATTAACTTCAAGTGTCGAGGGAAATTTTATGTTTTCCACTGAGACATCTAGAAGAAATTGCTTGGAAATACTGTCTGGAATAAATTCTTCCTTCATGCTTATTTTGACGGTCTGTTATCAGATAGCTCTTTTCACTTTTGCAGAACTAACTCAAAGGCAGAATCTCTTAGGTGTGGCAAAAATCTGATGTCGTCAGTTGCTTATGTATCAGTCTTGAAATGGACTTAACTCTATGGGGTTTTTTCACTGTTAACATTTCACCATGACAGTCACTCTTTGACACTTCTACTATGAATTCTTCCTTTCATCTATGCTTACTATCTTACTGGAAGATTACTTACTTTTGGTTTTTTCGCACACACACAGAGAACACAGACACGGCCGGTCACACAGACGGCCACAGACAAGGTGCTGCCTTCAACAGCACCCATGTACAAGACTCACACCAGACACAAGCCCAGACAGCCACGTCCCCTCCTCCTCTTGTGCTGGCAGAAGCAGAAGGTCACTAGTGCAGCACACACACCACACTCTCCAGGTTCACCCACCACCCTGCCTGGACCTGGGTGCCCTACTTGCTGGCTGGTCCAGCTTGGAGTTTGCCAGTGAATACGCACACATCCCCCCCATGCACACCCAGTTTGGGGAAGGTGCAGACACTTGCCCCTATCAGCTGGCACCAGGCATATGGCCTGTGACCTGTGGTCCCACTCCAGCTGCCGGTGCTGAGCCCCTCTCTCACCTCACTCACTCTGGTCCACCCAGTAGCCGGTTTGGGGAGCACACACCATTCCCGCCCCAGTGGCTGGAGGTTAAAGACCCCCACCAGCTCCAGTAGCTGATGCTTAGACCCCACTTGCTGCAGTCCAGGAGCACCCACACCCCCAGTCTGACTCCAGGAGCTGACACCCAGTCCCCTCATGCCAGTCCCCCCAGCAGCTGGCACTGAGTCCTTCCAGCACGCACACATACACACACACACACGGGATAGAAAATGAGATTATGCAGTTACGCAGGCACAGAGTTAAGAAAAGATTTAATGAGGAGATGTAAGAAGACGGGAGAGACTGTGGTGATCAGATGCAGGGCTCAGCCAGACAAGCGTACTGACCAGATCCAATTAACATGCCATCAGTTCTGTTTTATACCCTTTTCTGTCTACTTCTTCTTTGTTCCTCCCTGCTCCCCCTTCCCCTGCGGGTTGCCTCATCAGTTGGCACACTCCCACCAACCCCCTCCAACATCCTGGACCCTCAGGTTTGCAACCTTATCAGTTGCAAAGTCCCTGTTTGCCTGCAGTTTCTTGATTGCTCATCAATTAGTGTGACTGACCAGGTTTGTTTCTGGTTACTGTCTTTGTTAATGTTAATTGGACAGGTTTTATGTCTGTGTGTTTGTTTCCCTCCCTTATCATCCCAACTGAAAAAAATGAACATTTTCACACTCCACATATCCTTACCAATTAGTGCAGCTGACCAGGTTTGTTCTTATCATGACCTCCCTTATCATTTGTTGGTCAGGTCTGTCTCTGCATGTTCTGGTTTGTGGCTCCTTTGACCAGATACCCTTAGAGGAGCGGACACTCTCCTTCTACATATCCTTACAGCCTTTATTAAATTATATGTAAAACAATGGAAGATATTGTTCTGTTGTAGTTTGTGCTGTTTCACTGGCTTAATGAATGACAAAAAACTTCTATATGGTTTTCTCATATACACTTGGATCCCCAAAGCTTTTCAGTTATTTCCCTGTTGTTCCATGTTTATTGTTCTGAACATTCTTGTCTCATCAAATATGTCCCTTAAAATGTATACTGTACATATAACAATTTATTAATAAAATACATATATTTTAAATTTCACATATCACAATTAATTGAGAAAAATAGATAAATTAGAGTTTGTTAGAGGTAATAAAACTATGACCTTAATGTAAGGTTTGGGACAGGCTATCCGCAGATATAAGTAGGCATTGCTCCATTGACTTTATTGGTCTGGGCCATAAAATCCAGTTCCTGTCCCCTGCCTGTATAGCCTTGCCTTGCTTTATTGTCTTTGAACTTTGATGAGGTGCATTAATACAATATAGTTATGCCCAAGAGGTGTTCAGTTTTCTGTGCCTGTATTAAAAAGAAGTGGTTCTTTCTGGAATGGATTGATTGCATCAAATGAAGAGATGATTGTATCAGTGGTTCATTACCTTGGTGATTTCTTTTTTATCAAAATAAAAGGATCTGTGCATTCACATTCATTTCAGAAAAGAAAGCCCAATCAACATACAGATCTTATGGGCATTAGATTGCATGTTGCAGCCCCTGAGATACTTTATCACTGTAAAGAAGCAAGATACACTGAAATTTAGATACTTGCTATTGGTAAGTAATTAGAAAAGAAAGCAACTTTGAGGCAATGGCAATGAAACTAAAACATTCCTTATTTCTCTATTAAGCATCTGCTGCTTTAAGATGTTATTGATGGGGATCAGAAACTACAAGCCTTATCTATCTTGGTAGGCATATCACCAGAAGCATTGAGTTTATCCTCTTTCTGAATTTAAATTCCAATGCTTATAGAATTTGTGCTTGACTGACTAGCTCGCCTTTTTGCTTCCAAAAGTGTGTGTTCCTGATTCTGGCTCAGAAGTTCAGAAGCACAAGAAAATAACTTCCTAATGTATCTAGGCTGTGCCCAAGAAGGAAATATGGGAATAAACTATTCCCACTTATTACTATCCTTAAGAAAAAATACAAAAAAAAATTAAGATTTGTAGTACTAAAAGATGATAAATCCAGTCTCCAAATAGGTCAAAAAAAGAGTTATAATTTTTAGACAGCGGCTTGTGTTGTATAATTATCTAGCAACATCATTAACAATCTGGGAGACATCACAATGTCCTGAATTTACATATTTCAGCTGCAAATGTAATAATTTGCTCTTCCAGATAATTTATTTAAAAGCACTGATGAATTTTCACAAATGAATCATCAAATATGCCCAAATATTCTTTAAGTGTTCTTCAAAGGATGACTTTTAGACTGGAAGAATACTTTAGTATTTGGAAAATAAAAGCAAAAAGGTCTCAAATGTCCTTGCTTTCAGAACTTTCATTCCCACCTTATCACACTGTCATATATATTTGAATTACAAAAGTTATTTCCTCTTTTAAAACTTGCTGTTTCACTCAATGTATCATAAATCCTTCATCTTAGGTAACACATAACTGCACTAAAAATAAAGAATTAGAATTTTCCCATATTGGATTAATTAGTTCATTTACAAATGAAATGGGATGAATGATGAATCTGCTTTCCAGCAACAAATGCAAAGTGAACAAATATAAAGCAAGAATTATTTTTATTTTCTATGACTTTTTGATGAGTTTTTTTTTAAAAAAAGATAACCTCTGATAATTATCACTGTTTCCTTTCTAATTTTTATAGTAGATTTTTTTTTCATTTGACAAATTGTCATTGAAACAGTAGGTTCAAAAGAAAATGGAAATCGAGAAGTATGAAAGAACTTGAACTATTAGGTTAACATAATTGAAGTTTGTATGGATAAGACAAAGTTATTCACAGCTTTATATGTGGAAAGCCTGCCACATACCAGCTCTTCGTGCTTTTCTTCATTTATTTTTGCTAATAATTATGACTGTAAACTGACTAAGATCAAATAACTGTAACATTAACACCCAAAATCAAAATGCAAACTCCCAGCACACATGCCAATAAGCACCAGTGATCCTGAAGATCCTTCCCTGCTCTTTTCTACTCCCACCTTTTACTGAGGCTTTGAAGCATTTATTACAGTTCAGACTGATTAATACAGAACCCCTTATGAGACCCAAAAGGTGCATCAGCTTTTAATTAGTGAAATTCTTCTTCTATCCCCAGATAAATCTGATGAGGAAAATGAATGGAGTCTCTGCAGATTTCTTAGTCCCTTAAGGTTTTATTAAGCAGTACTTGGAATCCTTTCTTTCTTCATAAGTTCCATTACGTCAAATTAGCCCTGCCACCTTGCCAGTCCTTATTTTGTAACTTCATTTTTTACATCTTATGTGGGTTTAAATAAGATGAATTTATACCTCAGCTTTTTCCATCCTAACAGCATTCTTGCCATTTTGATTTCCCTTAATCACACACACACAAAAAATAGGGATCTAAAAAACTATCACCTGAAGTAGCTTAGTCTGCCTATAGACTGGCAGAGGGAAGAGACAGGCACAGGCAGAGTCAATCACCTTGTCATCAGATGTGAATATGATAGCCAGAGTTAACTGAGAAGAATCTCATCCTCATTATCATTTGTTCATGACATTTTCACATATCATTTGCTCATGGTTGAATAAAAGACAGGGCTGGCCTGCAGGCACCCCTCAATAGCCCCGGTCAGCTAGTGTGTATACTTTATTATCTTTTTTTCCCATTTCTTGACTCTCTTTTTGTGCCTTAGTGCCTCCCTTTCTCTTCCACAACCATCTTCCAAATAAACAGCCCGCCCCTAATTACTTTTTCTCCGCTGATACCAGGTTTAGTATTTCTGCTCCTATTACCTAGGTCATCTCTACTTTTCATGGTGTTAGCAATGGAGTTACCAAGGCACTACTGGCTTCTGCTCTGCAAAGATCTCTCAACGATCCCCTTCAGCTGTCTATGACGTTTGTTTGTTTTTCACATAATTCACCTCAAACCCCTCTACAGTTCAGCCACAAGCATGGCGCTGTTGGTGATTTCATCAGCATCTCACATTGTTAACTGTCACATCTTGTAGTCTTCCACATGCCATTCAGTTAGCCTCACCTCAAGACACATAATTTCTGGTCTTTCCTATCATCTAGGAAAATATTCTACGTATGTGCAAGTTATCCCACGCAATTTTTAACTCCTCCAGTCTGCCTGCTTTCCCCAAACCATCTTCCTTTGGTTGCATAGTTCTGAATTCTTCCCATATGCCTTTCAAACACTGGTCTTGAAACATAAGTATATGAAACTTTTTTCTTAATTTGTACCTCTCACCATCTGACTGTTGTGTTTGCCTTTTTGCTTGTTTGTGTTTGTCCCAGCTGTTTGTTTAGGTCCCCCTGTGACCTCTGTTTTCAATCTTAATTTTTAAAGTAATTACAAACTCTTTAAATCCTTCCCTCTATCATCTCTTTGAGAGCCCATGTCTCCAGCTCTGCCTGTCCAGTGACAGTTACAATAGAACTTAAGCAAAGCACCAAGGACTTTCCTTGTTTAATGCTTTTCCAGCTGATAGTAATATGTTTTGACATTAAATATTTTAAAATTGTCTTGTTCTGTACTTCCTTTTTTAGATTAATGATGAAGCTTCTGGAAGTTTTCACACCATTTTGTCTTACTACTTACACCTATTTGTTTACGTTGCTTACAATCTATTTATTTACCTGAATGCTGTTATTGTTCCACTGTCGTCTTGACTGCGTATATTCCCTACCTTTGAAACCTGATGCATTCATTACTGAATCTCTTGAACATCTAGGTTGATATACGCCAACAGACTTGGGATCACTTAGTGACTGTAACAAGTGAGTTTCATGCTTCTGCATGGATCCATCAGAAACTCTATTACATTTTCTAATCTTCTAAAAAAAAAATACACATCTAACATTAGAGTTTCTGGACTAAAACAGTTATCATGCATCCTATATACAGATTTGAGAACAGAAAACAAAATAAACCTGCAGCTTTTCCACCTATTGGATTATTGTCTTCTTATCTGTGATTTACTGTATAAAAAATAGGTCAGAAGGATGTCTCTCTAAAATTGCCTGTTTCTTGCCACTGACTAAAAAGAGGTCCTATACTGGCAAGGTCAAAGACACTTCCGCATTTGGGATATCTACTGTTAGGTGAGATGAACTTCATGCAAGGTTTCTCTACAGCATGATAGGATTTACAAAAGAGTCTAATCATTCCATCACATTTTGAAGTAAAACATTTCACATTCCTTACTGTGGACACAAAACCACTTCTCCCTGTGAGTAACAATAGGAGTCTAGAAGGACAAAACTGCACAATTTCCTAGCCCTGGAAAATTTTGTCTTTCCATTTTCTACATCAATACGACAAATAATTTTAAACTAAGTGAATCCGAATGATCAGCAATGTGTGTTTAGTTATAATGAACTGCACCAAAGTTGTTTTCAGATAATTTTTAAACGGTGTAGGGGAAGGAAAGAAATAACTAAATAAAGAGTTAGATGGGAGTTCACTAAATGTTGTTTTTGGTTTTTTTTTTTTTCCCATAAAAAAACCCTAAGTTGTTTTTAACCAAATGACCATTTTATTTTACACAATATTTATGACAGTCATGATTCATATCAGAATGAGATGAATTGGATGCAAAATTTTACTGATAATTACAATCTTTCGGCATTAGACATAAGCACTCATGCACAGCCACTGAATAATTGTCAACATTTCTGAGGGCTGTAATGTACATGAAGATTTATTAATGCTTATCAGAATTCTGACTCACCTTCTCTTCTTCTTTATGCTCTTTATGAATATGTTTTTACAGGACTTTTATAAACATTCTCATTCTCTGCTGTGTATAAAAATAGTAGGCAAGAATTAAAGGCTTAAAAATCAATGACCCATGATTAACACTGTTGAAGAAATTTTTTTTTACTGTCTAACAAATGTAAGCAGAATGAAACTTGGTAATTTTTATGAGATGAACTACTGTGGAGAGAATCTTGCACTTTTCATTAAAATTTATGCTCATACTTGATTCAGTTTGACGCATATACATGAAATTAGGATATGAATTATTTAAAATTTATTGGAAGGATGCTCCATTTTAGAAGTCAATAATTGGTTCCCAGGTGAGTAAATTGTGAGACCAAGGGCTGAATACCTTGTCCCAATAAGACATCTGAATTATTGTTAAAGAAAATGGAGTTCATTCCTATCAGACCTTTTATTGTGCAAGTAAAATTATTTGCTGTTCCATTAATGAAGGAATAATTATTGATAAACTAATAATAAAATTCCCTTCTATATGCCAACTCAGCACACTGTCAATATAATTTTAATTTTCCATCTCCCTTAGAATTCATAAACTTTTCAAATTCATTCCTGCAACATATTTTCTTTCCTCTTGCTACATCTCTATCACCCTTGCCCCAAGAAATCTTAGCAACTGGAATCAATAAACATACTTCATTATATGAAATTTTACATGAAATTTAATTACTTTTCAGGCTTTTTGTTCGCTCATTAAATGCACTTTAATAAATTTAATTCACTTTATTGTTATAAAACTAATTTTCACTTGAAATTTATTCAAAAAAATAAAAGATATTCTAATTACCTTACACTACATTAGTTTGCCTTCTTTTTTGAGGAAAAACAGCAAAAATATTTAAAAAATTAATTCAAATCACATTTTCTTATACATAAGTAACACTAAAGAAACAGAAACTTTTAATAAAAATATAATACACATCCCACAGTTTTCAAACTATTCTGTCCTGCTCTATCCCAGATGCTTTGCACTCCAGTGGGAAAATAATTGTATCCATAACAAATCTTCATGTATATAACTAACTAAATAAATATTTTTTATTATTTATTCAGAAATACACAGTTGCTATCTGCCTAAACCAGTAACAGTCTGTATATAAACTGTACTGAAAAAGTATTTGTGTTATATACAAAATTATTCACAGAGTGAAATAAAGATGGTCTCAGTTTGTGAAGTACACATAAACACATATACCCAAACACTAAATAATGAGATAGTATCTATCCATCCTTCCAATCATCTCTACCTTATTTAAAAGATACAGTACACAATCCTATTCAAAGCACTAGGATATTTCTCTGCATTTCCTGTTCATAAACATTAGTAAGCAATGATTCTACATATGTGAGATTATCAAATTACAGCTTTAATCATCTTTAAATGCATAATGAAATCTCCTGAATTCATATAAAAATAAAAACCCCCCAAATAACTATGTTTTCCATTCAAGTATATAAGCAATTCCTGGTTTGCATTTTCTTTATTTGCCTTTTTCAGTATGAAAAATAAAGTGAAGCTGTCAAGAATTTTTGGGAAACATACTTTACATTGTTTTCATTAGGTTAAAAAAAAAAAAAGCTATTGAGGTTCAAACTGAAAGCTAAACATTAACTAATTAGGACCATTTATTTCATCTAGAATTGTCCTTAAAGAGATATTTTGTTCTATCTTCCTCTTCTTCATCATGCATATGACCATGGTCAGATGCAGGATATCATATTAGATGGATATTGAACTGTTCTCATTGGGGCCATTGTTATATTCTGTTTCTTGGTGAGCAAGTTGCTGAAAATCAGTAGTGTGAATCAGCATTCTTTGTGCAAACTCTAACTTGCACTCTGAGAATAAAATGTGTTTTACCTTCATAAAGTTAGAATCTAAGTTGGTTCTTCTCCAAACTAAATCAATATCAGAACTCTTAGAGTCATCAGCAATGTAGGATTAGGTCTATGATGGTAGATTGCAAAAAGATGGGAAGATGAAAATCCTCATTGTCCCTTAACTTCCAAAAAATGAATCATGGAAAACAGCTATATGTAGCATTAAACAAACAAACAAACAAACCAATATAACAACAAACCAACAAACCCTTTTTTTTTTTTCCTTAACTGCAATTTTTGGATCTGCAAAATATGGTTCTGCAAATCCCATTCTGGCTTGCTACAGTCTCCATCTAATTCTGCTTTCCAGTTTGGCATATCTGGAGATTTTTCTTTTTGCCTACCCTTACCAAAACTCTAGATGTCCCTCCTTCCTCTTTCACCCCAACTTTTACTGTTGAGCATGATGTCATACGGTATGGGATACCCCTTTGGTCAATTGGGGTCAGCCATCCTGGCTGTGTCCCCTCCCAAATTCTTGTGCACCCCCAGCCTACTTGCTGGTGGGGGTGGTGTGAGGAGCAGAAAAGGCCTTGACTCTGTGTAAGCACTGCTCAGCAGTGATGAAAACATCCCTGTATTATCAACGCTGTTTTCAGCACGAATCCAAAACATAGCCCCATACTGGCTACTATGAAGAAAATTAACTCTATCCCAGCCAAAACCAGTACTGCAGCATAATTATTCAGAAAGATGAATGGTATCCAGATCATGCCAACTAGAAAGACCTTTCTGTAGAAACAGATATGCTCAAACTTCGTAGAAATTAAATGTGAACCTGTGAATATATTTCTCTTTTTTTCCGAATACAAGAATTACAATAGCACTTTTTTTCAGTCTTATTCTCTAAATAAGACTACCTCAGAAAAAGACTAGAAACTAAAGAACTGCAACATATACTCTTAAACACCCTGAATTTCAGTTAATATTTGGTCTTCAGAGTTGCTTAAGCTGTTTAGTTTTTCTACTGAAAGTTCTTTCTCTATACAACACTTTTTTCTTCGTCATCCCAGTAGGAGTATTTTATAGGGAAAACTGAAATTGTCTATAAAAGATTTTTGCTTTAACTGGAAGACTTTACTGTGTCACGATTTATTTTACTTGCTATGTCTCTTTTTAAGATGTTTGACACTTGAAAGAACTCTGTCAAATAATAGCTCATTGATTGATTATGAGTTATTAGAAGATTTTGATCTTGTTCTTACAATAAGCTTTTTTTGATTTAAGTTAAACAGGTAGTTGATTCTGCCATGCTGAAGCTTATGCGGAAATTTGTGTGAAGTGACTACTAAGAAGTGGCCCCCCCCAGGCTGAATGCAGGACAGTTACTCAGTCAATCCAGCAGGAATAGTGAAGTAGAATCTAGCTGCTCTTCCCAGCCCATGCTTAGTGCAAAAACACTTTCAGTTATTTTAATTCTAAGGGTTTTTTTCACACTGGACTGAAGGAATTTTTGAGTAGGATCCTTTTCTCCCTCGGCAGGGGGGTTGGACTAGATGACCTTTAAAGATCCCTTCCAACCCAAACTATTCTATGATTCTATGATTCTATGATTCAGAAGCAACATAAAGTACTTTCTGCACTATCTTATAGAATCATAGAATCGTTTGGTTTTGAAGGGACCTCTAAAGGTCATCTAGTCCAACCCCCCTGCTGTGGGCAAGAACACCTTCAACTAGAGCAGGTTGCTCAAAGCCCTGTCCAGCCTGACCTGGAATGTTTCCAGAGACGGGGCATCCACCACCTCCCTGGGCAACCTGGGCCAGGGCTTCACCACCTTTATCATAAACAATTTCTTCCTTAGATCTAGTCTAAATCTACCCCCCTTTAGTTTAAAGCCATTCCCCCTTGTCCTGTCGCAACA
>NW_008795138.1:8877263-8882390 GCF_000699145.1 Aptenodytes forsteri | reverse complement strand
ACATTATTCTCATACTAAATCCAAAACACAGCACTGTACCAGCTACTAGGAAGGAAATTAACTTTATCCCAGCCAGAACCAGGAGAGGTTGGCTTTCTGGGCAGTGAGTGCACATTGCTGGCTTCATGTCCAGCTTTTCATCCACCAGTACCCCCAAGTCCTTCTTGGCAGGGCTGCTCTCAATCCCTTCATCCCCCAGCCTGTATTGAGACCAGGGCTTGCCCCGACCCAGATGTAGGATCTTGCACTTGGCCTAGTTGAACCTCATGAGGTTCACACGGGCCCACTTTTCGAGCTTGTCCAGGTCCCTCTGGATGGCATCCTGTCCCTCAGGCATGTTAACCACACCATCAGGTTATCACTGTAATTTTTCACCTCTGATTTTTTGTCCCACAGGAGTCAAAAATGGTTAGGGAACTGCCAACTTTAGAGATTTAACAGAAATTATTTCATGAGTATGAACACATGCCTCATTTTATCTCTCTCCGTAAGTTCTTTTCTTGAGGACTTCTACTGGAAAGACTAGTGTGGACCATGACCACCTAAGACCTTTATTGTTACCAAAGACTATACCAATTATTTAGTTAATTTTTATTTTTCTTGTTAATTTTATTTTGTATTTAAAAAAAATTAATATACTGCTTTTCTTTTGTCATATGTGGTGATGAACTTAACAACAAAATGCTTGATACATTTGTTGATTTCTGGGGCTTGGATAGGGGAAGGTCTTGAGTAATTCATGTTTCTTTTTTTTTCTTTTTCTTCATTCTCAGGGATTGCAAAGGATTATGTTGGGCTCACGTGCAGCACAAGCTGTCATGGGATATCACAAATGTAATTCTGTCGCTCTTCATGTTCAAAAAGCATACAATATCATTAAGAAGGTTATTTAAGTTGTTTGGTGTGGTATGAAATGTAATTCTTAGTGTGCAGATGACAACCAATTCAGTATGTGCATCTTACCTAAGCCATTTATTGTAGTTGTGAAATTATTAAAAGAGGGCATGCAAGACAGATGTTCTGAATAGCTTTCTTCTTGGATGAAACTGAAAGGGGTATATGCCAGTTGTTCCAGACTTCTTTTTGCATCAAGGCTTTCTGGTTTTCTTTTCTAGAAGATCTTGAACATGCAGAGTTGTGTTCATGTCAAGGATAGCAAAGCAGTTTATTTTATACTTCTCTGGTACTAATGCAATGCAATATAGAAGATGCCTTGTCTGATTACTTACGTCACATTGATCAGATCATCTATGTCATCTGGTTTAACTGGCCTATGTTACTGATTACACTAATTGTGTTTATCACTGTCTCAATTAATACTGAAATTTAAGGTTAATTTTATCAAATTGTTAATACTAAAAGTTAGCATACAAACCCTTTAGATTCATTCTAGTTTTGATATATTATGTTGGAAAAAGTAAAATAAATCTTTCATGATTAATCAAAATTGTTAAAATTGAAGTAAAAAATGGAACTGACCATGAATGCTTCACAGAAGTAGGCTAATACAGCAGCCAAATGAGACTGTCAAATACAGTCTTACAAATGCTCTTCAGCTACATGTATAAGCAAAGGTACCTTGGAAAATGTAGTACTTATGCCTTTTTTTTCCCCCCAAATCAGGTTGTATTTATAGGATCAAAAGGCAATTCAAGTGGGAAGGTACTTCAGGAAGCCTCTAGTCCAACCTCTTGCTCAAAGCAAGGGCAGCTCTGAGGTCAGACCAGGTTGCTCAGGGCTGTCTCCAGTCGGGTCTTGAAAGCCTCCAAAGACAGTGACAGTGCAATCTCTCTGGACTATCTGCTCTGCTGACTGACTGTCCTCATGGGGAAAACGTTTCTCCTTACATCCAATCTGAAACTGTCTTGTTTCAAATTATGCCTGCTGCCTTTCATCCTCCCCCCATGCTGCATGTTGAAGTGCCTGGCTCTGTCTCCTCGCTGACTTCCCCACAGGCACTGACGTGCTTTTGTTAGGTGCCCTGCAGACATCTCTTCTCCAGGCTGAACAAGCCCTGGTCCCTCAGCCTCATCTCGTAAGGCAAGTGGTCTAGTCCCAACCATCCTGGTGGTTTATCGATGTCTTTCCTGTACAGGTCACAATAATTAGATGTGGTGTAATCAGCTCTGAGTGAAAGCATGAATAATAACTTCCCTGGACCTGCTGTCTATGCTTCCATTAATGGTGCTGGCTGTCTTTGGTGCCAGAGCACACTGCTGGCTCATGTTCAGTTCTCTATTCCCCAGGGCCCCCAGGGCCTTTTTGCCAGAGCTGCTCTCTAGTCTGTCAGGGCCCAGTCTGTATCACTGCCACAGGGGGTCTTCCTTACTGGGGACAGGACTTTGCATTTTGCCTTGTTGAACTTAATGAGGTTTCTCTCAGCCCATTTTTCCAGCCTGTCTAGGTCCCTCTGGATGGCAGCGTCTGCCACAAAAACAACTATGTTGTGCCAGGAAAAGAGTGAAGGGCAAATGGTGTTCTTCAATGGTTGTCTTTGTAAAGTAAATTTTAGTATCTGTGAAAGATACCTTCCACATTTTCCACTACCCTATACCATTCGCTTGTAGCAAAACAGTAGAAAACTATAGGCACTATACTAGTGACTTTACACAATTAACATTACCCATGTTTGGTCTTTTCATCTAGGATAAAGACATTGATGGTGGGAAGGAAATGTGGCCACTGTCAACAAGTGTTCAGCTAGTGCTTAGTAGGGTGTGAATATCCTGCCATTAAAAATGGGCTGTCACAGTAGCTGCTGTCACAGAGACCTTAAGAGGTCATGAAGAGTTAATAAGTTTTCATCAATATACATCCCAAATTGGGTTTGAAACAAATGACAATCATAATAAAACTTCTCCAGCAAGCATGAAAAATGAGATGCTTAGATTGTATTAAGAACAATCCTGTTCTTAATAACCTCCTGTTATCCAAGTACACTCGCTGACTTGTTTTGAGAATAACCTTCTACTTAGAGACATTTGAGGTCAATACCGTTATCTATTTCTAACCAGAATGCACAGCAGAAAGAAAGGAGCTTACTTTCTTTTGTCAAAGGCAAAGTGAGTGCAGTCATAATATTCAAGGAAGGATGCAATATTTTCCATATCATAACCAGGATATATCAACAAAACCTGAAAATCATGGATAAGAAGGAAGGAAGTTTGTTGTTTTCCTATCTCCTACTGAGCTGTTTGTTGTAATGGAAGGACATGGCAGACTTTGCTTTTAAGGCTTGGTTTGGTTTGTAGAGCCAAAATTCAATTAAAATTCCAGAGTCTATTTCAATTTATTTCAAGTGGGAACTTTTCATATTGAATTCATGCCATTTCTATATCATTTATAGGGTTTTATTGTAAACATGCTTTTATCTTTTTAATGTAAATTCAAAACATAGCTCTTTTTTGTCACTGATTGTCCAGTTATCATAGGGTTGTTAGGGATGATTCTAAGGTAGTAAGTGGCATGTCATAAGTAATTCCTCTCAGCTGCTGCACAACCCATTACACTTACAAAGTTATGCACTATGACCTATTTTGAAAACTTGTTTCATCTTTCAAAATCAAAAGAGTGTTATTTTTAACATTATGAATCTTCATTGTATTCTCACTTTTTGTCAAACAGTCACATTCAGTGTACAAGACTTGGAATAAAGTTTCATGAATTTATCCAACAATATACTTTTCAGGCTTGTAGCAAAGACAGAAATTCCAGAGGTTTGACAAGGTATTAATAATCCATTTCCTTTAAAAAAGTTAACTTTTCAGTTTTCTGCCTGCTAATATGGCCACTCCAGAGGCACATCACATACTTAAGAAACAGTGCAATGTTTCTGTTATTGCTTAAATGAATATCAATAATGACCATTAACTTCACCTGATGTAAGTCTTTATGCTTTGTTATGTCATTTGCAAGGCAAATTAAGAGGGAGAGGGAATTAGATTTCTTCTTAATACAATCTAATTTGAACAACTGGAAAAATGAATCATAGTAAGGAAAAAAACCCCTCATTTTATAAAAGAAGCAGCATATAAAGCAGTGATTTTGATGAGTGCAGAGCTAGAGAGATTCTGACTTACATTCCATGTGCCTTGTCCGTAAGATACATACTTCAGTAGCTATAAATGCAGTACATGTGGTTTCATCTCAGTGTAATGAAAGCTGTTTTGTTGATCGTAGTTTACTTGATAGGAGACAAATGCCAGTAAAAACTGAGTGGTTATGTCAATGATCACTTGTAAAATAAAATGTATTAAGAAAACCCAAGCTCTGCTGTATTTTTTAAATATCACATTATATTTGGAGAACCTTTAAATCTGAAAGCACTATCTCTCTAAGAAATAGTGCCCTTAGTAATGATATTGAGTAGATTACCATGGACATTCCAGAAGGAAGGTTTGCAAAATTCTTACTATACACAGAAAATTGAGTATGTTCCCTCATGAAAAAGAAAAAAAGAAGTAAAATGTCAATGTTATTTAAAATATGCCCTCTAGGTGATTTTATTTACTATTACTGAGGTACATCTTTAGTAAAGAACATGGGAGAATTCAGCTATTTTTACAGGTTAGGGAGAAAAAAAACTATCAATTTTAGTCCCATTTCTCAGGATCCTAGAGGTAAGAGGTAGGAAAGACCTGTTATAATGCCTAGACCAACCTTTTGTAAATGCAGGATTATTATCTTGCATTATGTATGATAAGTTTTCCAGTAATTTTGCTAGACCAGCTTTAAATCACATATGAAAGTTTGCATTTCTCTCAGTAAGATGTTTCACAGCTTCCCTGGAAGCTTACACTGCTCTGATCAGAAAATAAGCCAGGAGGCAAGGAAGCTGCTGACCAACAAGAAAGTCCACCGCAGGTGCAGTTCTGAATTTGCTGGGGCACTTTACCTAATCCTGTACCCTGACTGTAGGACACCATGCGGTTGATGTGGCCTGCCCGTTGAGACTCCTTTCCTGTGACACCAGACCTGGGAGGCAGGGCTGCTGTATGCTGTATGCTGTATGTATGCTGTATGCCACCGAGGCGAAGGGCTCCGGAGCGGAGGATCGCGACGGGGGACCCTTCCTGAAGCGGCAAAACCGCGGCCAAACCCGCGAAAAGCAAAAGCGCAGGGAGCGAG
>NW_008795138.1:8861588-8872595 GCF_000699145.1 Aptenodytes forsteri | reverse complement strand
GTGTTGGGTTGACGGTTGGACTCGATGATCTTAGAGGTCTTTTCCAACCTCAATGATTCTATGATTCTATGCTTGGCTGTTACACTGATAAAAAGTCAAGACTGGGCACCCCTTAAGACTTAGGAGGTTGAAGCTCTTCCAGGACTGTCAATACAGACATGGCAAGCTCTTTTCACAAGACACTCCAAGACTCATAGATGTAGAAGGGGTCTGGGCGGTCAATGTGGCAGAAGGAAAACCTCTGCAAGACCAAACATTCATTTGTGAGACAGGATCTCAAGTTTTGCTCTAGGACCCTTCCACACCCTTTGGTTTTTACTTCTTGATACCTTAAATTAGACTTGTGTTTACTAATTTACTTCACATTTAAAGGTGTAAAAATACTAATTGTATAATGGTACTGATTTAATGAAAGTGTCAGCTGCTTACTTTCCAGAGTGCATAGTGGTGATTCTGGGATAATATTAGCAAGCAATGAAGCACTTGGTTTTAACTCCTTTTTATCACCTACATGACAGAACATCATTCATGGAAATTTTCTTTATTGTTGCTGCCTTTTTATGAGGTCTATAGTCCTTTTACATTTTACAGTTTTACCAAACTGCCTTAAAAGCTGGAGTTTATTATGAAAGAAATCACTGAATAGAAATAAAAATTGTAGCAGCTGCGTAACAAAGAAGTTCTTAGAAATCTGTGGACATGAACCAACTGTGCATAATGTTCTAAGGGATTTTAAATTAAGCATATCTGCAGTACTGAATTTTAATTAATAGAGCTGACTATTCTCTTCAAGACTCACACCCACATTATATGTAGTAAGTACTTGAGGAACAGTCTGCCAGCAGCCATGACCCTATCCTCAAAAAAGAAACTGAGTCTTAATGAAATTAAGGTTTGCCAGTGATGAATTATACAAGGAAGTTGTTTTTTTTTTCTTTATTTCCCCTTTTGAGGATAAAATATCTCCTCAAAGAGCACAATGCTTCTCTTATGCTGCTCTGTAGGCTGTTTGTGCATTTCACTTTATAGAGCACATGGGTAAAATGCATAAGTAGTCCTGGGAGAAGGCACCTGAAAACCTCCACCACATGTCTCCCTTCCCAGGTTATGCAGAAAAAAAGCTGTCTTCTTGCCCCTGGCCACCTGAGTCTTGTACACAGGCACCTCAATGGAGGAATCGGGGCACCCCTTTTGTCTGAATTCCCCTCTACCCAGCCGGTTAAGGTGTTCTGTCAAAAAGTCAGTCCTGAGGCCTTGAAGCCACCCTGCTAAGAACGGCCAAATTCCCATGTTCCCTGATTTGTAAGTGAGCCTTCACTTCACAGCGATAGTTAACAGAAGTGAGGAGAGAGGTGTGTGGTATCCTGAAACTTCAAGTAGTCGGGAGGCCAGGAGAAGACTACTTAGGATCAGCCCTGTTTCTTAAATGCCTAGTCAAGCAGTGGATTCACTAACCAGTGAATTAGCTAACCATTCATTTAGCACTATGGAAGGTTTTATATTCCTCTGAATTTTGATCAGGGACACCATAGTCATGTCTGCACTATGGGTATGGACAACCTAATGCAGACTTCACCTAAGCCAGTGTGAGTGACTGGCTAGATGGTGTGAAAAAAATCAGTTTGTCCTGTATAATCATGAAAGGACTCTCCTGAGAAATGAAAACTTTCTTTAAAATAGCAGTTATTAACTCAGGTTTAGCAAAGACAAGGCTTTTCTGCTTCAGTGGTTGAGACAGTGAATCAGAGCTGTGCTGAATTGTGTGGATTTATCACCTTAACTGGCACTACCGTGGAGTTCACCGAGATTTGTTCAAGGCCAGACAGGAAATCTGATAGCAGTTATTAACTCGCAAAGAGCAAAGACAAGGCTTTTCTGCTTCAGTGGTTGAGACAGTGAATCAGAGCTATTGTGTGGAGTTCACCGAGATTTGTTCAAGGCCAGACAGGAAATCTGGGACAGATCATGCTAATAACCAGGTCTCATGCTAATAAAACCAGGTCTTAGAGCCATCTTTCTTTTATGGCAGAAATGAATCCCCATAAGTCCATTATCCTCTGTATGTCAAAATGGTGAGATCCTGTCATCATTTGAGCACACACATTTCCAAGATGTTGGACTGTGAAAGAAGGATCTCTCAGTAAATCATAATAAATGTTTCTGTTCAACTAAAAAAAAAAAAAGCAAAGAAAATAAAACATGGTCCACTAATATAAAAATATAAAAAACTCTATTATAAAGTAATTTAACATACTGTTTCATGCTTCTCAAATGTGTTTGTTAATTAATATTCTCAAGGACACTGAATTTTTTCAGGATACGATTAAATAACATTTTGAATGGTGAAATAAGTGACTGGTCCCTAACTAAACATACCTGACTGTTTTTAAAATCTGATCCTGCTAACGTTGAAATCAGTGGGCAAGATGGCAGAACCTCTGCAGTAATGGCCAGGGGTGTATTTTACAGCCCCTGAGAGACATTGAGCTGAGAGAATTCTGTTTAATCCATGATACAGAAAGCTTTGTGCTTTGCTTTTTTATTAAGGGCCTGAGAAAGCCAATAGTATTTTTAGGCTTCCCATGAAAAAATATAACATTGTTACACAACAGCTCTCTCTTCCAGCTCTCAGCATGGCCCCTTGCTAGTGAGGGAGACAATAATATTCTGCATATCCTCATTAAAAAAGAGTGAGAGGGGCTTACTTTTTTCCCCAGTTGTTTCATTTCCCCACTGGGTTCTGCGGAACTTATTGCAGAAGAGTCCTTAAAATGCCAAGAGCAGGTTTGAAATACTACATACAGATTATTTTTAGGAGTGAGCATCCTTGATAAAATATTGCAATTCATGTATATGCAACATGTTAAGTATACTTCAGTGCTATAATCTTGATTTACATTTGTAACAGATGATAATTGGTGTGCCAGGAGGAAAATAAAAAGGAGAGATGATGATGTGGTGAAGAACCTGATTAGTGACAACTCTGAAGAAGGTGAGACATGAGAGCCAAGAGACTCATCAGCTTACACTTTTCTCTTTTTGCCTTGCCTTGCCTTCCCTTCTTTATTTTACATTTTTCTTTAATTTTCCCTTTTCCTTTCTTTAGTGCATTTTAAAAGTATCTGACCATCTCTGAGTCCAAAAACGTAATTTTTTCTTCACATTTATAAAACCACATTTTTAATGGGGCCATGCACTATTTCACTGTGAAAGTATGAAACCAAAAAATGTCAGAAGTTTAAATAATATTTGCAAAGTGGGAGAGGGATCACACAAGTCTTTCTCCTGTGAAGATCTCATGATTCTCACAGCTGACAAGTCTCTCCAGATCTATACAGTTATTTAAGCCCCTTTGTCTCAGAGAAATATCTTCGGTGAGTCCTGTGGAACCATATTCTTTGAGGAATATTGAAAATATCTTTGCATGTCCAAAAGAATGCAGGAAACAATGGTAAGGGTCAGACAAGAACATAAAGATACTATGCAGAAAAAAGACAAAAGATTTTATGGTGAAGTCAATATTTACATGTTCTTTTTGCTTAAAAGCAAAATAGATCCCTAAATAATGAAGACAATCCCCAGAGACACGGCTACAAATATGAAATAAAAAGAATAAGAAAATGGTCGGTTGGGGAAATAGAGAATAATTTAAAATATTTTCACATTGAAAAAAATGCAAAAGAGAAATTAACAGAAAGAGAAAGCAAAGTAGCAAGGAAGAAAATGAAAACTTCCTTGCAAAAAGAAAGGAGTTTTGGGAAATGTGGAGGGTAGGTGCTGAGTGAAGAATAATATTTGGAAAATTTCCAAGTGAATGGATGGTAAGATATTTTACAAAGAGAAAAAAAGAGAGAAAGAAAAAAAACCCAATGGATTTAAGAGTTATGTCAAAAGCAGGAAAGGGTTATGTGAATAGAGGTTGTCATTAAAGAAAAAATAACAGGATGGATAGAGAGAAAAGAAGCATGGACAATTAAAAAGCAAAAATGAGAATATGTATCCGAAGTTAAAAAGACTCATGATAGAAATAGTAAAATAATTCATAGTACATCCTTTGTTTTGCACAAATTGTTAGAATTTTCAACTGAATGGATAAAGGTGTCAGCAAATGTGAAAGTACTCAAAATAATGAAGATTTAAGAGTTCCTCTGTGGATTTCCTGAACAACAGAGGAAAAAGCAAAAATAAGATGAGAAAGTGAAGGACAGCACAGTGACTCAAGAATGGATGGTGGGAGGGAATTCAGTGTGACTTTCAAGAAAGATGTATGATTTTACCCTGGTGTCTGGAATCAGGGCAAATGCTATTAATAAAATAAATGTTGAGAAGGTGGGTATGAGAAGATGAGAAACTTTTTTGTTACTTTTTTTTCCCCCTGAATAGCTATCATACCTGAATTTGATTAGATATCATCAAATCCATAGGCATCTGTTTGCTGGCTACCAATTTTTATGTTATGAATGACTCCATGATGCTTGACAGGCAGAAAATCTTACCTTCTGTCTCTGTCTTGTTGTGATACAGGTTTACCATTTCTAGGTCTGGGCTGCCACTGAATATCTTTACCTGACTTTACTGGCTATTCATGGGGAACCGCTGGGGTGATACTTTGACATGAGCTTCTGTGAAGTTACTAGCTCAGTACTACCAGTCTGTAAGTATGATCCAAGTGATCCATGCTCATTTGACTGAGAGTTTTCAGTACTTCAGAACAACAGATATATTCAGCTTTTTGTGAATTTTCAAAACATCTGTGATGCTGAAATCTGGTGAATAGGAATGTCACTGTAAAATCACCACAACAAATTTGGTGTCATAATGTAAAAACAAGGGAACAGGGATTTTTTATAATGTTATTTTAATGTCTCTTTCCAATGTTACTTTATGATTCAGTTTATCATTAGCTTTCTGACTTCTTTAGCTGGCCAAAGAAAAATCAAGGATTTAAGGTCAAATTATTGTGACTTTGAGTGATAGAGCAGATTTATGGGTTTCCTGACACAGTAACATTTTTACCTGCCAAAACCTGAAAATTCAGGCACCCACAGTTACGATTATGAGTAAGAAAATACGGCACTTCTCTTCTCAGTCTTTGACTTGCCACATTAAAATAAGGTATTTGATGTGTTGCATTGTTTTCAATCTTTCATGTACATAATTATTTGCAATTTAACACTCACAATTTTAGTATTCCCTACAGAAAGTTACAAAAGTATACATAAGGCATTACTCTGAAAACTTATCAATTACCAATCATTAGAGTAATTTCCTGCACCTACAATAGAAAATAATGCCTGTGCATCATTTCAATTTTTTGTTTAAGATGTTGTTGAACATTAACTTTTATTGGCAACCAAGACATTGAGCAAACAAAAGTAATTCATCTTGCCTGTGCTCTTTACTGTGCCACAGTTTTGAAATAGGTGATCTTTGAAATTTTCGTCTATGTGGTAGAACTCCTAAAAGAAAATGCTTTTTCCTTTTCTTTTGTTTCATGCAGTGTTTATTAGAAGCAATTTGGTGCTGCAGAGAACCTTCTTCTTATTTTAAATCATTTTGTATGGCTCATTAAAAAAATCTTTTTTTCTAAGCAGATTATTGATTTCTTGCTTGCATGTCCTACACATCAAACAGAGTGCCTTTTTTTAGATGAACATTTCCAAAGATAAGAGAGAGTTATTATACCATATTAATTTCTACAAAATCTGGAAAATACAGGAATTATGTTTTTGCACTAGCATTAACAGTCCCTTAACTACAAATTGTTTCTGTGTTAAAATGTTTTTGACATTTCATATATACTCCATTCCTCTCCTAAAGAGACTGTAAATTAATTTTGCTGTAATTTCCTCAGTAAAGGTCATAAACCCTAACATGGTTAGATGGATTCTTAATATGCTATTCATAATTCTTTATGCTTCACTTAAAAGTATGTTGTTTGCATGATAGAATAGAAAGAAAGACAATAAATAAAAAAATAATCAAAAATAATAATACAAGTTGTTATATCCCCAGGCACTGCTCTTATTTCAGTGTAGTCTAAGAGTCCAAAAGCATCTCTTTCATTTTATTTTTACTGTTATCATCACGAAAATAACCTAAGTGTCTGTGAGGAAAGAAGAGAATACAGACCATCATGTGAAGGGAGAAAATAAAGGAAACAAAGCCAGTACTGTAAAACAAGTTTTAATACCATATAATACACATATAACATAAATACCCAATTTATGTCCTTTGGCTTTAAGATGAATCTCTGTAAAATCTGTCATATGTAAGGGTTATGAAATATTTATCTATTGGTTTAGTTCTTCTGATAATTTACATAAGATAAAATAGTGTTTCTCTCTCCCTTCCTCCTCATTGTTCCAAGAATATGTCTGTTCATGAAATATTTCACTCAAACATTAAATTATTTAGCATCTCTTTACCTTCTGCTATAGGGAAAAGGAAACCCTCCTAAAAGCATAAACCTTGTGGTCATTAGGATATTTCAGCCCTATAATGTACCCCAAAATCTTTAAATTCTACACACTTTTGTTTTGATCCTTAGTATCTTTTAGAATATAAATGGCTGATTATGTTCTATAACTCAAGGTGCCCCCACCACACATTATTACAGATGTTCAATTTTTTAGCGTATTTTCAGTTTGTGTATGTATTTTATATCTCCTCATCCTTTCCCTCCTACCTGTTGTCTCCCTTCTCCTCTCCTTCCCTGCAGCAGCAAAATTCATGGCTATCAGCTCTGCAACCTGCTTGTGTACCTCTTGTTAACAGTTTATTATAAACTTCGCTGATTTTGTCACCACCTTGGTTTGCACAGTTGTGTCTAATTTATGTTGAATAAATGTTCCATAGCCTTTGTCAGGTTATCTGATAAAAGGCTAATTACATTAAACAAAGACCTGGCCAGGGTCAGAGAGACAATAATAGGTGGAGGAACCCCAGTGACCTGCCCAGTGAACTGAGGACACGGAGTTGACAGCTCCTTGGGGTATCCAAGGACAATGATCAGCCCATGGGAATAAACTCTCTTTCTACTGCCTGCACGAAGGGATGGGGAGCTGGCAGCAGCCTCCCTTCCACCAGACTGGGGAAGGAGAAGTCACCTGGGTCCTGAAGATGTCTGCAGATGGCAACCTCCAGCAGCTTTGTCATATAATAATTCATTTTATTCTGAGGTTGTGTCCACTGCCCCTTAAGAAACCTTCTAAGTAACTAGATATCATCCCGTGTCCATATTTTTTGCATTGTTATGGTTTCCATGCTGTTGAACTATTATGCAACCTAAAATACTTTTTTACATTTACCAAATATTGTCTTTTATTTTTTCATCCTATGTGTAAAAACCTATGTTTAGAGTCATTCCCTCCCCTCCCCCCCCCCCCCTCTCTACTTTCTCTCTCCTTTTTTCTTTCTCATGTGAAATCAAGCTTTGCATGCTGAACACTGGATCCTTTCCTGCTTCAGGTTCATTCACTCATGGATTTTTTGGATTTTATTTTTCATGCACAGGAAAAAATCCATCAGAGTAATGCCAGCTACATCCTAGAAAATGCGTGTGTGGCAATCTCTGCTACTCAATAAAAAAAGCCCCCAAAGTAATTAATTTTCCATAGATGAAATATCAAGGTCTTGCTCATGCTCACACTGCTAAGATTAGCTCTCTCTTCAGTAAACTGAATGGGTCTGTGGTACATAGCAGCTGGCTCTAGCTGTTCTTCAGGTTTATGGTGGTGCTCCTGACACCCTAAGATATAACTGATATTTAGATTTTATTTCAGTCCAAAGTTTTTTTAAATAGCTTTCTGATGGTCTTCACACTACTTTGTTTTTCCATTGCTTCACTCATTTTATTCCTGTTATCATCTATTATACGGGGATTGGAGCCGAGGACTGCAGCAGACCTAGGTTTGTATAGGCTAGTGGAAGAGCAGGGAGTGCTTCTGAGCTCTTGGGGAACAACTTAACACTCACACAGAAGTCAGCTTAAAACAGCTCTGGTTGAGATTTATCTGACTCGTGTTTCTATATAAGCTCTTACATACATGTAGGCTCTTCTTGTAGTCAATGGACAGAATTAAAAACTTATCTTTTTGTAAGGTAAATACCTAAAATACGTAAGACACATTGAATATAAAAAATGCCTATATCCACCATCAACTATGAAGAGGCTTGACTGCTTCATATGCAGACATCTGTACTATAGATGTCTGAGCTTAAGTGAGATATAACCTCCCTCAGCACCTGAATCCAAACTGGTTGGGACTGTGCAACTTGAGCTTCTCCATGGCATAACTGTTTCCAATTTGTTTATACCAAAGCCTGTTAAAATACAATTCTCCTCTTCCATTATCCATTTTTTGTTTGGTATAGAATATGATGAGTGTGCAACTAATATTCTATTGCAGATGCTGAGGAATCTTCAGAGGCTCGTGTCTAAGAGCTGTCTACCCCCCTTAAAATATGCTAATATAAATCAGCCATATTTTATGACATAAGGATCAGCAATCTTCAAACAATATATTGCAAGTAGTTCAACATCCTGTTGTTGTCCAAAGCAGTTAATTTGCTGTTGTATTGATCCACTCAAACAAGTGATTCCAATAAGTCTTTATAGATTTTATGTTCTCTCCTTGGTACAGTACTGTCACATAAGAAAGATTACAGCTACTGTTCATGGAACAACCTAGAGAAGATTAGTTCAGCCTGTGTTATAAACAGGTAATCAGTCATAAATCCCCTGAAGGACAACTGACAAACATCTGGAAATGGCAAAGAATACTTGGTTAGACCCCAAGTTATAACTGATCTTCACAGATGTACAGCAAAGACAACATCACTTTTCAGTTGAGCAGGCTTCCCAGCCTTTTAACATTTTCCACTTTTGGAGTCCTCCTCAGCTTCACAGTACAATATAATCCCTCTTTTACCAAACTGTTGCTATAATATTTCAGTTACAGTAGATAGTAAAATGTCCTGTTAATTACTGTGTAACTATTTAAATAAAAAAAGAATTCCTTGCACTGTAAATTTTGCATAAATATTAAAATTAGAACA
Organism: Aptenodytes forsteri; assembly: GCF_000699145.1. Lineage (NCBI taxonomy): Eukaryota > Metazoa > Chordata > Aves > Sphenisciformes > Spheniscidae > Aptenodytes > Aptenodytes forsteri. The sequence continues at coordinate 8,863,535 of NW_008795138.1, read as the reverse complement.
TTCTCTGGATTTCAGGCACTTGCAATGAAACCTGACTTTTAATCATATGAAGTAAGTATCAAATTCTCACTCCATTACCTTTGACTTAGATCAGTCTCACTATATGCCTAAATGGTTTAAGAGTTCTTCTCTTCAGTAATAACTAAAGATTAAATTTTCCAAATATTTAAGTCAGTGGCTCAGTGCACGCTGTATGCATGTAGAGAACAGACTTCAGCATAAAAGAACCTGAGCTTTCCAGGGAAATAGCATGCAAAAATCTTAAAAATAAGAATACTGGAATATTATTAGTGCTCAGTTAAGTGAATATTATTTACTTTAAGCTGCATCAATTCGCTAAGCTTTTCTTAGGGTAATAGTAGTACTAATATATGTGGTACAACTGTGTAAAAATTGTTCATTTATAATGTCCTAAAAATACAATAATATTAGGAAAAATCTACAATGTAGAACAGCTGTTGCTTGTTGCCTTCAGTCTTGTTCATGCTGAGTAGGAATTACTCCAGATGTAGTCTAATTGCAATCCATTTGGATTACTCCAAGGTATAACTGAACTCACAAGGTGATGACATATTTCCACAAAGCAAGGCTATGATTCCACAAACAATTTTCTTCTGTTGGTAAAACTGATTTAAAACATCTCCATCTTTTTTTTTTTTTTTTTTCATCTGCTCTTATTTATGCCAGCACCCACCTGCCTATGAATAGCATAGCTGTACATTTGCTTCAGGGGAGTGTTGCAAGCCTGACCACTAAAATGACAAGTCTAAACAAAAAAAGAAGCAAACAAAAACCAAAATTTAAACAAAATAAAAAAGTTGTAATCTAGGCTGCCAAAATTTAGCTAAAAGTAGATGAGATTAATCCCATTTTTGTTCAATAAGGTATTTTGTTATTGAGTTTAAGGAGGTTTCAATTTCTTCCTTTTTATATTTGTAGGTGGAAGAACTGAAGACGGGGAAAAAAAGAAATTTTACTTGTGTATTCCACATCATGGAAGAAACATATATATAATTACTTAATATTTAAAATCAAGATTCATCTCTGACAAGTAAACCAACTCCAACCAATAGTGTTCATCTTTGAATGAACTATAAAAAACTACCCATGGCATAGTATTGTGCATGGGCCTGTCTCTTTCCACCATCTAATATTAGTCATTGCCAAAGATTTCACTCTGTGACTAATTCTGTGGTCTGAACTGCTGTGATAATACCTTCCCCCAAATATTGCGCTTTTGTTCCTTCTACTTTTGTCAAGATTTTCTACCTTTTTCCCTCCACCTTTACTTCATTGGGTTTTCTTTAACAAGAATATTTAATAAAACCAGTAAATACTTTTTATCAAAAGGGTGTCAGAATTACACAAACAGTAAAGATCTTTGTCTGAAGTGATACCCAGTCTCAAAATCTTTCTAGGGATTGAATAAATAAACAAACATGAAGTAGACAATAAATTGATATGGAATAAGATAAGGTTGTTATTGATTTTGAAAAAGAATTCTTAAATTGTTATTGAATATGTATTAGATCTTATTTTGCTTTATGTCCTATATTAATACAACCTCAATAAAAAACTAATTAGATGATGCAAAGTAAGATTATGTATCTAATTTGTTAGTGCTGGAAAAGGTAAAAATTTCTAATGACTTAAGTAATTAGTTGCAAAATTTTTCCATTGAACATTTCAGTGCTGCTTGTCAAATGATGCTATTCGGGCAATAACCATTAAGTATGAAACCCAGAAGCTAGCATACACTATAGCCTGAGAGAGATTGAATCATTAAAACTAGATTTTCCCTCCCTCCCAAAGAAAATCCTTTGAAGACTCCTTATAAAGAGCCTTAGAATCTGACCCTTGAAATACTATTCACTGCTTAGATATCAGATAATTTGTGCAAAATAGAAATTACATGGCCAGCAAGTTTTATTAAATGTCCCTCCCCCT
>NW_008795138.1:8859968-8861501 GCF_000699145.1 Aptenodytes forsteri | reverse complement strand
TAATTAGATCATTTTTTAAAAATTAGTCTTAATTTGCATTTAAATTTGACAGTCATCATGATTAAAACCAGAATACAGGAATTACACCTGTGTTCCTAGTTCTAGTGGCTTTTAACATCCTTTCACATTGAACATTCATTATGGTAATCTTGCAAAATGTGCAGAGTAAACTGACACTTCATACAGCATGGAGTATAATGTGTCCAGAAAACAAAATATAATTTTTAATCTGAAAATTTTCTCAGCAGTTTTGGACAGTCTGACATAAATATGTTTTTTCTTTTATTATAGCACTTAAGTTAGGCCATATCCTTCCATCATGCTGGACTGCAGAGAGGAGCAAAACTTAAAGTACAATTTAATTGAACAATATCCAGAAGAACTGTGGTTTTTTCAGTCCTCTCCTTTTTGTAATTACAAACTTTCCTATTTAATTGTGAAGTATCCCAAACCACATGAATTACCATCTACCCTTTTAATCTCAATTTGTTGATAATATTAGTCATTTCATTCCTGCTTCAGATTCTCCTCCCTCCCTTCATCTCTTTATTTCATAGTTGTTATTCTTCAAGAAAAGAAGAGCAATTGGAACAACTGAGTTTCAATTACTCTTCATTTTTGCTTCAAATCTCCTGTGGCTTTGCCTTTCCTTCTCTTAATATTTATAAGCAGAAGTCTATTTGTGCTATACTTTTGTCCTTTACATCCAAATAGTATTGGGTGCCTTCTAATCATAAACAGAAAAAAAAAATGTTTTAAATGTTTTAAACCTTTCTCACTCTTTGAAGAAAAGCTTTTATCTTCATAGTTACTTATGATAACGATTGAAATCTATTATTAGTTGAATCATTAATTAAAATAATAACAATATGGGGAAAACAATTCCAACTAATCAGAAAAAAAACTCTTTGTTTCATTGATTTCCTGTTAATGATGAGTGTTTTAATATCTGAACGGATATTATTTATATTTCTGATTAACCAGAGTGATTTGTCATCACAGCGTTTTTATACTTCCATATATTTCACAACAAGCTAGAGTGTAGTGTTTCTGTAGCTATGTCATGGTTTAACCCCAGCTGGCAACTAAGCACCACACAGCCGCTTGCTCACTATGAAGAAAAATAACTCTATCTATCTCAGCCAAAATCAGCACATTCTCCACCCCTTATTCCACACCATTTACGTCATGCTCAGGTCCCACACTATCCAATACATCCTCATTACCCACCCACCCCCCTTCTCATCCTTTGATATAATACGCAGATATCTTTCCCTTAGTCTATGGACCACCCTTGTAAAATGTCCATAAAAAGTCCACAAATGTCCACAAAATGTCCACTGAGTTAATTTAGTCCATGGCTTTAGGCTCCATCTGTTATGGTGGTCACTCAAAACAGGAGAGGTGGTGTGTTGCGTGGAGTTATTGGGCACCAAAGCCAGCTCAGGTCAGGTCGCTGCTGCGCTTGCACTGCTTCTTCTAAGGCTTGTCCTCCATTGGTTCAGGTGGTTCCTGCTATAGTAATTCCTATAA
>NW_008795138.1:8858076-8858960 GCF_000699145.1 Aptenodytes forsteri | reverse complement strand
TGTCTCCTCCCAACTTCTTGTGCACCCCCAGCCTACTCGCTGGTGGGGTGGTGTGAGGAGCAGAAAAGGCCTTGACTCTGTGTAAGCACTACTCAAACCAGCACAGTAGGTCAAGATACAAGATAAGATAAAAATTCCACAGTAACATTGCCCTGTTGAAAATGGTGATCGCAGAGATTTCAAAAGTAATTTCCTTTGCACTCCAAAAAAAGGAAAAGATGACTCAAAAAGAGTAAGACCATATTAAAGCGCTCACATTGTTAAATTGAGTGGTTAATAACAGCAAAAGAAACTATTTCCAGATGATTTCAGATGACAAGCTCAGTGACCATAAGTGGAAATGAAAGAAAACCAATGCAGAGTAGATGTTAAAAAGTACCTTTTCACCTGTAGAACAGTAAATACACAGAACTGTCTAGCAGACAAGGATGCTGAATTAGAAATATGAGGATCAGTCAAGGAACAATTAGAATACATCCAGGGAACAAAAAAATTTATAAAGGTGCTTTTATAAAGGCCCACAGATTTCCTGCCCTGGACCCCTCATTTCTATGATGCTCTTTTAGTCCTCCGGAAAATATTAGCTAGATCTTATCTTTTTCTCCCTTCAGTTTTTATGTCTGTCCTTTGTCACCAGACATCTTGTTTTGTTTAAAAAAAAAAAAAAAACAGAAGAAGTATATCCACAAGAAAAATTTGCAATGGAATGAGTCCTCTTATGCAGAAGCCAGGAACACACCCTTATGGAATTGATGAGTATGAAAACTGCTGTGATATTTACTCCTGCTAAAAAGTTTAGATTATTTTAAATATAGAATTTCCTGATGAGAATATGGTATCTATGATGGATTTAATAACCATATATAGAGGTCTTAAAAGTCTGA
>NW_008795138.1:8820762-8858061 GCF_000699145.1 Aptenodytes forsteri | reverse complement strand
AGGTCTTAAAAGTCTGAACTGAAGTATTTTGTTTGTTGTATACTCTCTGGTATATATGTGGATAACTCCTAATAAAATCTAGTAAACTCTTTAATAATAATAATAATAATAAAAAAACAACAAAAGAAATAAAAAAAAGATTCAGTAGCTAGCATCCTACTAAATATTGTCAGATAGATTTAGCTGCATTAGTGTTGAACACCTTCCTTAAGTTTTCATATTATGTCATCACAAAACAGCTTGATACTTCAGGAAAAAAGAAAATATAAATAACATGTTGCAGTTGGAGTGGGGGGGGCAAAGCTGAAGCTGTATGAACTTGAATCTCCATTCAATTTTCAAATTCCAAGGTGTATTTTTCCACTTCTTTAATTCTTTTTATTTTCCTCTCCCCATTCTATTCTATTAATACCATTCCCAAATTAATAAAATGTTGGTGGAATTTCCCTAAAAATTTAACTGGGGATTTCAGTTGGAACAACATGGAATAGGAAACTTGGAAGATGTAACAGAAAGTGATAGTCGCTGAAATACCCTTTTTAGTTTTAGGGGTAGCTTTGACCAGTATTTGCATCAGAAAGCACACATAACTCAATTTCCTATACTTAGCAAATTCACACTGAAAAAAGTAGACAACTAAACATGTGTGTTCAGAGCTAAGTTAACTGTGCAGCGAAAAGTCCAGGTGCTACAGACTATTAAAAATATTTGGAGTTAGTCAGCTGCCTAAGCAGGGGCAACTAGTGCCATTTCAGACACTTGATCATATTGCATCCCTAAATTTTTCATTATTTAATTACTTGATTTGCACTGAATACATGATCAGTTTGCTTCTAATAAAGGTAGAAAAAAATCCATGAGGCGATGTAACTGCATTAATTACAGGCAATGTGAAGGGTATTTTTATCAGCTACTAGGCTTTTAAAAAAAAAAAATCATGCCATGGCATTGACGATATTGTCATTACAATTTTAGCTTTTTGCAAAATGCTTAGATCCAGTAAATAAATCTAGTTATTTTCTTTAGAGAATTATTTAATACTGATAACAGTTTAAATATATGTGTATTTGTGCTGTGATGAATATTACATATATTTGCTGATTAAGGAGGATCACATTTTCCCAGTACCAAGATGAAGAGCAGAAAGCTGTTGGCCCAGGTAAGAAGTCCTTCTTCTTTATTTGTTTATTTATTCATGTTTTTGTGCAGTGTTAATTTCTGGATACACCATTAGTCTTGCCTGTTTTGCCAACATTTTGGCAGGTCTGACCGAGGGGGTGAGTCCATCCTTCCATCCCTGCTATATATCACAGGGCTTTGCCAGAGAAAAAGTTTCTTCCCCCATTCTCTTTGTAAGGATGTATGGGTGGTACTCCTTGGACGACCATGACCAGTCAAAGAGAAGTGCTAATTCTAATTGACTATGTGGGAAATAGAAGACGTTGCCCTGACAAAAGACGAAAGAGTCTATGTCCAGTAAAGGCTTTCTAATGAGGATGGTGCTAACCTGGGGAAGAGAGAAGCTGCAGGAATATTCCTGCATAGCAACAAGGATGATATTGTACTGTTTATGGGAGGGTACAGCGCCGGCTGGGACACTGGGCTGAGGGGTCATGCCAATGCCTCATCCAGCATCCAGTAACAGTCTCAGGGTTTTACTAATTCATAGTGACTGTTTGCAGCTCAACCATGTAACTGTACATTCACTGAAAAGATACAAATATGTTCTGGCAGGATCACATAGATTCAACAGCACTCTTTGTTGCATGACAGTCTGAAGAGATATTCTTAGTTATTCCCATTTCTGTCTGACCTTTTTACCAAATATTTTGCTGCTTTTTTGAATTTGCATTTGTGCATTTAGACAAGCAGGAATAGGAACTGGAAATTGAATGATTTTTTTATAATTATGTTTTAAACTGCACTAATTTTCCTTTTTTTTTGTCACATTCATTTCTTGTAACGTTCATATACATCTGGATGGAACTATATTTCCTTTCCTGTATTTTTTTATTTATTTTTTTATTTTTCTTAACTATTTAAAAAATGTTTATGGACTAGGATGCACTATAATTCTGATTCTCTAAAGACTTAAATCCCTGTTTCTCCCTCTTGTGTAAGTACTTCAGACTTTACACATGGGCAAAGCTAAACATGAATGTACATGGGGTTTTGGTTTTTGTTTTTTCTTTTTTTTCCCCTCTGGATCAGGCCTCATAACTGTATTGACCCATGGTAATCTAAGCATGTTCAGAGACAGATTATTTTCAGATTTTCTCTCTGACAATCTTGGTACTGAACTATTACTGACAAAACCATAAATGTGAAGAAAATACAACAAATCAGATTTTCCTAGGAGAATAAATTTTCAGTTATTTATTTTTACTCATCTCCAGGGAATAAGATAATACAATTTCACTGAAAAAAAAAAGCCAAAGGGTGGAATATTTAACATTTTAATATAACATTACTGTGAAGTTTATGTGTCATTGACAAATCAATGCAAATTATAGAGACAAAAGAAGAGGGGAAAAAAAGTATGTCTTACAAGACATGTTTAAAAAACAAGACTTTAAAAAGTAAGGTCCAATATGTTAGAGTAAATAATTTTAATGTTTCTATACAGTTCTTAGCCACTTGAGGGAAGAAGAAAAAAGTTATATATAATGACCTTAGCTTTTAACCACAATTTTAGCAAACAAACATTAGAAATATCTGCTATATGCTCTGCTTACACATTGCATAAGAATATAAAAATGCTTTTTACCAAATCAGACTGAAAGACCTAGGTCCGTGTCCTATTTCTGACACAGATTAGTTAGCAGTGACACCTGAGGAAGAGTATAAGATCAGGGCAGGTTTCTAATGATTTCTGTACCTGTACACTCTGCCAGCCTTAGGACAACTTTCTGTGGCTCAGAAACAGTGGAAGCCAAATGTTGTATATTTCTATATGATTTCATTCAATAACCTTTTGAACCCATGCAAAATTTTTATATCCAAAACATCTTACGGGAAGCTGTTCCTGTTCCCTATGGAAAGCATATATCTGAACACCACTGTGTAAGGAAATGCCTCCTCTTATTTGTTCTAACCTAGCACCCAGAGAGTCATTCATATTCCTGTACTGCAAACAATAAACAAGCCTTCCTCAACCAGCACCTCCAGGCCACTTGCAATTTAAAAACTTTGATCATCTTTCCAGTCAGTTGTCTCTTTTCCAGGCTGAAGAGACCTAATCTATTAATTGGTCTTGCATGGAAATAATTCTGTATCCTTCTTGCCCCTATCAGTGACTTTTTCTGCCTTCTCTCTGTTAAATCCTATTTGAGAACAGGGGGACAATAACTGAATATGATATTTAACTTTCAGGTACATTGTGGACTTGGAGTGAAATAGTGCACTTTTCATTTGGTTTTGCTCCTTTCCTATTAATTCTCTGTGACTTTTTTTTTTTAAGCTATATTTGAACATCAGTTTAGACTGCTTTGCAGAGCATTTGTTATAAACTTCTTATAAGCAGTATTATGATTCCTTTTGTTTTTCAAAAAAAGTTCTTTAGATGTTCAGGATATATGACACAAAAACAGTTTATGACTTTGACCTTGTGGTAGATGCTATTGAGAATTAATTCTAATGAACAGTCCTGACATTTTAAAGTTCAAAGAACTGCTGCTTAGAATAGAAAATTAAAGAAAATTAATGAATATGTAAAGTTCTGAGCATGAAGATTAATGCTATCTATATAAGTTTGGACCAGTTTAAAGATAACCACTTGGAAGTTTAACAACTTTAAAATGAAAGACAATTCTTTTTCAGCTTATTTGATGATGTGTTTCTAAGAGGTTTTTAGGCTTAGCTATTACTATAAATTGCAGTTAAAAATTATACTTGTTAAGCTGTGACTGCAGATACAAACAATGAAAAAAAGTACCTTGTAACTGTGATAGTCACCTTTCCAGTTACTTCTACAAAGACATTCAAGTACTAGCAATGCCACCTTTAATACTTATTTTAATAAAAATAGTTTACTATCAAGAGAACAAATCTCTGGTGCCCGGACAGACTAGATAGCTGAATGCTAAGGAAAATTAAGTAATCCGTTCTCCAGTTTTCTAAGGCTCTATGTGTATATATGTATTGGAGAGGGTATATGGACAAAATCTCCCACCAGCAGATGTTACCATTGCCACCACCATAAAGCAGAAAGAACAAATGTATCTAAAAGGATGTTGTAAGAAGCACTTTCCTAAGCTTAATCCTTTATTGCCATAAGGCTATTAGTAGACTTCAGAGTGGATTCCCTGCTGTGTTGTGCTAGTAATTAGGAATGCAAGCAACAAGAGAGGTGTAGATAGTCTCTATTACTTATGCTAAAACCTAAGCTAGAAAAACAAACAAATAAATAAATAAATTCCTCTCCAAAAAGCAGCGTTCCAGGGGCTTGTGATCCTACATTGTAGGTATTATACTGCAACATCAGGGCCCTTAAAACAGTACTACCTTGTGGAGAAGCAGGTTGGATGAACTCCTTCATCGCAAAATCTGTCACCCGCCTTGATAATATATCATGGCTGCAGAAAGTTAATAATGTGAAAAGTGTCATGAACATGCTTAAGAGACAAATAACAGTTATTTTGTTTTATTTTTCTTCTTTGGTATCGGTAGATCCTCAGGGCCTGTGGTTTGTGCTAAATGTTTTGCCTGGAGTGGGTGTAGGTAAAAAGGAGGTTGAATATCACGGATGATAGCCCAAATTTCTCTAAGAAACTCAGGCTCTGACAAAGTTATCTGTATTTCTGCTAGCTAACAAGGGGGAAAACCAACTGGAGAGAAATGAGAGAGGAAGCTGCACTGGGACTAAAGATCTTCCTATAGGATTATGGTCTTGAAAATGAGGCCATCAGACCTCAAAGCTCCTGTATGCTACAGACAGAAGAGGTGGGGGAAGAGCTCCAGGTCGCAAAAGATGTGTCACCAGCCCTTCATGCTGAGACTACTTTAAAAATCAGTAGTACTCAGTGAGTGTTGAGGGAAGTATTCAGCAGATGTAAACTGCATAAAGAAAAGCAATCCCTGAGATACACAAGATACAAGATAAGTAACACTAGAAACATAAGCAGTGGGGAAACTGGACTAGGGTTCTGGCTTATATTTTCTTTGTTTGTGTTGTTTTCACTTACACAGCAAAAAGCCTGACCTGTTGTTTCAACTTTGTAGCAAGATGTCTGCCCTTAACCACTGAACAATAAATCTTTTCTATACTATTGAGACAGTTCCGTACTACGGGGGCAAAACGAAACTAAAAAATATTGAATTCACAGTGAATCTAGAAATTGCTACTCCAGAAGAGGTATTAAATCTCCTTAAAGAAGGACATGCATTTACCCTGAAGAAAAATGTGCCTACGGTGCTGGGGACTGATTCTTGTAAATTGCTAGAGGAGCTGCTTATTTTCTGATGATAAATTTTAGGAAGATGATTAGTAGCTCCTGTGGCTCTAAGAAAGCCTTAAAATGTCATATGTACTTAAGTAGAAATTCCAGAAAACACACTATTCATGTATATCCTTCAGTAGTTTCTAGGGATGGAAAAAGCAGAGTGGAGAAATATTTGGCACTAAAAGAACATAGGGGGGTTAAAATCCCCTCATCCCCTGTTGAATCTGTGCTTGAGATATATATTTAATCATCAAGTTTTTGTTAACATAAAAATTTTATTACTGTTGTCATAGGATCCAATTATGGTGCATAGTTGCTCCATGCTTGAAGCCCTGAATTCCAGTGGACATGTGTGTAGTCTGTAATGGTAAAGAAAACATACATGTTTTCTGCATTTTTGTTGCAAAGATTAGAACTGAATAATGGTATAGATGATTTAGAGAGGAATTTTGGTAAAATATCTCTTTATTGCATCTGAAAGACAGATAGATTTAGATATTTAAGGCCATTTCTTGATGGCAGAATGCAGTAGTATGTTAGAGAACCTCAAGCTATTCTAGAATAAGCTGACATGTCTGCATTGTACAGCGTAGCCTTGGTGAAGTCTCAAAGTAGTAGTTGCACTAAAAGGTAATTCAGTCTTTTTACCTCTATTCCCATGCCAATGTCCACAGTCCAAAATCAATCCATTGTGCCTTACCCTGGGAACTGTGCCTTGTGTTCTTCTACACAAGACAGGTAATGCTTGACAGGATGTTCTTCTGCAATTAATTATATATCAAAAATGCATAGGACAAAATGAAATTTGCTAATGGCCCCTCAAGACTGAAGACTTTCCTTCCGGTTATGATATTATGACAAAGTTCATATGTTTGTGCTGAAGAGGAAAGACTGCATATGCAGATATGTCAGTGAAAAAACCCACAACACAACTATTTTCAACACTTTTTCACCACAAAAATTAGAAGACATTGTTTTGCTGGTGACAGTTATTAGGTATGTGACAGACACCTGTGCTCTAACTCACGTTTCACTTTGCAGGCAAAGTATACCACTTTGTATGCCTGCAAAGTGGTATACTGCAAAGAGTCAGAGCTAGAACACAGATCTTAATACAAAAGATGGGTTACAGCAACCTGAGGGATAGTTGGATGAAGCTGGGCTAACAAGTCTTAAACACAGCTAGGGACCTTGAAAGTCAATGGTTTCTGGTCTTGGAACAATTGCACTAAATGTGGTCCCACAGAAGAATATTCATCTGAAAATTAGTAAAATTAAAATTCTTAGGCAAAGTTCTCCAAAACTCTTAAGTTTAAGAGGTTCTTAATTATTTGAAAAAGTTTGAGTCAAACTCAAACCAAAGTGGTAATATTAAAAAATCCTAGAAATCCTGTATTTGAAAAGGAAACAGAGAGTCTGCTCAAATAATTCAGAATAACTGTCCAGGATCTAAATGGACAATTAGAGCAAGCACAATTTTAAGTAGGTGCACCTATTGCGGGTAAAATACATTAAGGTAGCATATCCAAGTGCCAGAGATTCACTTCATTTCAATACAGTTAGATCACAGCACTCAGAATTGACAAACCATTTCACCGAACATCCCATTGTTTTTATGGCTTGAGACTTTTTATCAAAGTGAGTAATGCCCCAAGATACGTGATGTTCATCTCCTCTTGCCTCTAGTTCCCTTTGGAGGAACTAACATCTGGAAGAATTGATTACTGAAATCCTGGCTGTTATTAAGAAAAGAGCAGCATGAGTGATTGCCTTCTTATTATGTGAGCAAAAAGAGGGCTATGGTGACTTATAACTGATATTCAAAGAATATTTGATGCATCTACAGTTCAGATAGTTTTCATCAAATCAGAAAAGAAAGATGTTAAACTTCTTAGAGCTCCTGATTCATACCTCATATTTAGGAGTCTGGCTAAACTGCAAAGTTATTTTCTTTGAATTTTCTCATCCTTGGCATCAGGTGCTGTAACCAGTAAAGAATAACCCTATCTCAGATCTCTTGTCACATCTGGCAAATTCATTTTATCTTTGAAGTAGATCTGTCCCTGTCATGAATATTGTTCTTTAAAAGACTTCCATAAATGTGCAGAGTCTTTTATAGACATTGCCCTTGTGTATGAGAAAATAAATAAACATACATGTATGTACATACATCTACAAATATGTGTTTTATGCATAAAATCAAGCTCAAAGCAGCACTCATTTCTCAGAAGTGTTGTGAATAATGGGTTTTAATTCCTTCAGTTTAATACAGTTGTCATACTGCAAGGAAGTATATTTTGGGGATTACTTAACCATCACCTCCAATTTCTGTCAAATAGTTTACTGAACAAACAGAATGATCAATTTAAACTGTTAAAAAAATCAAGTGAATTGAAATATTGTAATTTATGTCTTCTTTTTCAAATCTTTTGTCTCTCAGAAAGTCTCTACAAATCTTAAACAATTACTTTTAGAAAGCGAAAGAGGGGAAACACACCATCTAATTTCTAACATTTTATACTGCCATATCTGTAAGCAATTCCATCAAAATGGGTTAAAACTGAGGTAGACCAAAGGACCCTAAGCACAATGTCTCAATCAGTTTAGGAAACTTAATCTATAGGAGTATGAAGACAAAAATAAAGTCAAATATTTCATTCAGCTTTACCTAATAAGACTTAATTAAAAACAATTTTCTGCTACTTTTTATAAGATGAGAGGTATTAATAGGTTAATTGTGCTTAAATTACAGTTTGAGTATTCTGATTTGTCCTTTTCTCAATCATGACTCTCTGTAAGTGGAACGAGCTCTTTTCTTCCTGCCATATGCATTGCTGTAGAGGAAAATCTAACCTCCAGAGTCATACTCTTCTTCAATCTTTTCTGATTTCATAAGTTAAAAGCTCTTAGTATTTTCAGAACATTTGGAGGGGTTTATTGGTTACATTCTTACCTGTTTAGACTTCTGAGTATCTCATGAAAATATGGCTTACCATTCCTTGCAATCAATTTGTTTTCTACTGTTAACCTGTAGAAATTAAGGAGGGTAATTTTTTTCTTTTAAAGACTTTTTTTTAGCTAATGTATCATATACTCCTAGATAGGAGGATGCAAATGGTATTACTAAAACCAAGAGGGAGCCCAGAGTGCACTTAAGTGGTGGATCACCGATTTTCCATAATTGGAATTAAGAGTTAACTCATTCCCTGTTTCCAGACCAGTCCAACTCACTCCCTGCCAGACAGATCTGTCCCAGAGGAAGGCAGTCCTAAACAGTGTGAATGCCAACCACACATGCCACTTAGACTCAGCACCACTCATCAATACTTTTACAGCCTGAGGCTATGATTACACTAGCAAACTTAACATAGGCAAGACACAGGATTAAGCACTGGTGAGTCCATTACTGGTTAGTGTGCCCACTGGTGCTGGGTCAGTAATCACTCGTGCAGTCCAGAGTTGCAGTAGCCCTATGTAACACCTTGACACACTTCAGGGGATAAAATGGACTGGAGAAGTACTGATGAAACCACTTTGCTTTTTGAGGGGGAAAAAAAAAAATCTAAGTATAAGCCAAAACAAAGTCCTAAACAGTGTGAATGCCAACCACACATGCCACTTAGACTCAGCACCACTCATCAATACTTTTACAGCCTGAGGCTATGATTACACTAGCAAACTTAACATAGGCAAGACACAGGATTAAGCACTGGTGAGTCCATTACTGGTTAGTGTGCCCACTGGTGCTGGGTCAGTAATCACTCGTGCAGTCCAGAGTTGCAGTAGCCCTATGTAACACCTTGACACACTTCAGGGGATAAAATGGACTGGAGAAGTACTGATGAAACCACTTTGCTTTTTGAGGGGGAAAAAAAAAAATCTAAGTATAAGGGCCAAACCACATAATATGACTTGATTTCAGGGTTATAGAATGGACCCTGGTTCCTTGTATTTACCTGTTAGACTATGGCTGAGAACACATAGCTGTGTGGGACATAGTGAGGATAGAAGGAAGACAGAGGAGAAGACACTTGTGTAGCTTTGAGGGGGAGTGCTTAAAGATTTGGGGGGACCAAGAAGTGGATGAGAACTGAAATACTTACTGAGCACAAGAATTTTAAAACTGATCCAAACAGCAGATCTATATCAGGAAGTACATGTAAACAATGGAAGATATAGTCAGCAAAGCCTGAAGACAGAATATTTTAGGGGCAGCATCTTTGTTAAAAAAAAGGGGGAAAAACTCCAAGAGAAATTGACTTCAGGCCAGGCATGGTACAGTCTCTTTATAAGAAGTTTCAGATATAATTTATTTCAGGATGCATAATTTATGTAGAATAAGCATAATCTAAAAAGTCTTGTGCTACAGGGCTCCTTGAACAGATGGAGAGAGAAGTCGTTTTGTCTATTTCTTCCTATTTGACCCAGCCACCCGTCTTTCTGATGAGGATACAGAAGTGTATCACTTTCAGGACACAACAGAAGCTGAGTTTACCACGACTACCTCATGCAGGCCTCATTTTGCAGACCTATGCTCTGTTGGAATCAATTTACTTTTCATGTGATAATGTTGTGTTATCCTAGACACAGCAGAATAACCCTTATTTGGAAAATTTTAAATATTACCAATACCTTAGAAGATTGTTATCTTTTGACTCTAGACTATTTGTTTCTTTGAGGGGAGTATTTACTTTTAAGAACAAATTCTAGGAACCCACCTGCCATTTAGGGAATTTAGTATGCTTCATTTCCAAGATCCTGATTACCATATTCCACAATCTGATAATGAAGTTCATTTAAGAAACTGAATGAGTTTTTCAGTCCCATCAGTTTAAATTGCTTCTACTTTAAAAACAAAATTAAAATATTCTTAGACTATTATGGTATCTGAATTTTTCCCCCGAGTGAATATATACCAAAGTCAACAAAACAGCTCATTATTTATTTTCATCTCCAATACTTTTTCAGCCTTCATTAGTTGGAAGTATGAATGAATCGCTGGATGTAAAATTACTTGAGTATAGTGTTCCTCAGTATTTCTACTCGTTAAACTCATGAAAGAGAGTAAGTTACTCTCTTAGACAGTCTGCTTCAGGTATATGGTAACTTTTTATTTCTCCAGAGTGTTAGTTAAAATACTCTAGGTTGGTTCAGCTAAGAGCTGCAATTAGGATAAAAAGAGTTATTCAGCTTTTGCTTATGACCTTTGAATGTGCACTCGTTCATGGAATTCTGTGTCCTGAAATAAAAGGAAATTGATGGTAACTGTAGTGTATGTCACTAAATGTTGCCTATTACAAGATATGCACTGAGGTTTAAAAAAGTTCACAGCAGATAAAATGAAGTAATTCTGAGGCAAAGGAACTTTATTGTAGCAGCTCTGGTACCACCTTTTTGTGCTCTCAAGACACATATTCAAATACTGTGATCTAATATCTGATTGGGTGGAGATATTTTCTTTCTTTGGCAATAAAAAGTATTTACCTGCTGCTATATGTTGACATACAATGAGGTACAAACACATTTCTTTTTTCCTGATGTAATACATTATTTGCATTTCCATGTGTCTCACTGAAACAGAAAAGGTTTTCAGACAATACTTTGCTAACAAAGTGCTTATGCTTTACTGTACCTTTAAGTATTGGGTTTGGAAAGCTTGCAAATGCTTTTTGAGTCACCATTAGAAGTTAATGATTTGTTTAAAGCTATTTACAGACCAATATTAATCATGCATATGTATATCATTGTATTGGTCAGAGATAACCACAAAGCTATCATTCCTTTCTGATAAAGCTGGTGAACTCCAATTGTCCTGGGCTTCATTCTAACTCTACCACAAGTTTCTCATCTGGCATGGGAAAAGAGTAGTAACATTTCTTCACCTTAGGCCTATTACAAAAATAATTTAACTTCACCCATGCTTTTTGCATATTCTTTATTTAGATTGCTCTTTTTTTTTGCAAAAGAGATTCTCTCTTTTCCTGTTTAAGTGCAATGTCTGGCAAAATGAAGCCCTTACTTCTAATGGTAGGCTTAAGATAGAACGATAATAAAAATCTAACTGTTCAACCATAAAACAGTGTTTTGTTATATATGAATCTGTGATGAACTTTTCGTATCTACTTTAACATAAGTTACTGACTTTTTTTTCAGTGTTTTTTTACTAATTTATAACAGGATAAAGATATAAATCTGATTTTACCATTGATTTTTAAAATATCATTATGAATAATAATAGTAATAAATTTTAGTCTATTCATAAGTTAAGAATGGAAAAGAACAGAAATAATACTCTTTTATGTTTACAATTTTTGGCTAATATGATTAAAATTAAAGTGCAGATTTCCAAAGCTCAAAAAGTGAGATGATCCTGCACAGTCTTAGAACAAGGACTCCACAGCAATTAATTTAATCTCTCTAAGTACCAATGAGGGGACTAGAGAGACTTTAATGCTCAGAAAAGAGCTGATACAATTTTGTTTATTACTAAACTTGTATCTTAAAGCTCAGATTTTGATAAGCACACAGTTATGCCTAAATTGAAGCCAGTTCAAATTTTGCTATAAATTCCAATTGGAATAAAACCACATAAACTCTAAAAGTTTTTGAAATCCTGGCTTGGAAGAGAAAGAAAACATCTGGAATCATTGCCTGATGCATATAACTAGCTCACATAATCACATGATGCTATTCTAGGTACTCTTCTTTTGTCTTAAATGTGTCCATTACTCTTTAGCATGTGATAGTTGAATCTTCATTTTAATTGGACAGTAAGGGCTTCAAGACAAGAAACATATCTTTGTTAATCTGTACTATTTTTTGTATTCCAAATAGCACTGTCAGAGTCGCAATGGATGTCAAGAATATAGGTGCAATATTATTTTATGACTAATTACTCTTTCGAATATTTGCAACCAATCTTTTCTTAGTTCTCCAAGGAGACATTATAAAATACAATTTTTAATAAATATTACAGTTTAAATTAGTGTTTACCTTGAGAAGTAATATTTGTAAATTACTAAATGACCAACTGTAACCTTCACATTACAAAGTACTCTTTTTTATAACTTCCACTACAGTATGCTCACTACATTCAGATTTATTATTAAAATTATTTTTGAAGTTTAATAATACTCCATTTAGATAGCTACCTCAGAATGATAAATTGTTCAGTGATTTCAGTTTCCAGTTCAAAATGCTGAGACACTGGAACCGTACTTCTTTATCTTCTTTGGACTGCTGCACAATTTTGTCACTTCTAGGCATATAATTTGAACTCTGTATGATTCAGCATCTCAGGATCTTTTCAAGGCAACCTATATACCCAAAGTTCTGACTTCTCAGAAAAGATGTTGAAACTGCTGATAATAACAGTCATGTTACAGTCTAAAGAGAAACAGATTTAAGTAAACAAGTTGCATTACTGTCATTAACTTTGTCATAATTAGGTATGTGTAAAAATGTTAGTAAGAAGCAGTTTAGAAAAATACATGGATACATATGTGTGAATGTGTGTATGTAAATATATACACATACATGTACATATGCATATAAATGCATATATGTGTGTGTTTGCGGGTGTGCATGTGTGCATATGTGTGTGCATTTATGTACAGTTGTTAAATAATTCAAATTTCCACAGACCTTGAAAAATCTGGAAACTGCAGAGTAAGAATGTATGTGTGACCCAGAATGTATTAAAATTATCTTGAACCATACACGGCAAAACATTAGTAAAAGACCGCGTCTTAAAAGAATGGTAATCATCACCTGGAGAAAAAAACACTCTGTTTTCTGGTTCAAATTTGAACTGATTATCTGAGATTGGATGGTCCACAAGATGTGCAATTTATCTATAAATATTTTATAGATTTGCTAAATAATCACAAGTCGAAGTGCTATCAAATTTTAGAAAGGAGAGGCCTTCTGTGGCAAAACCAATTAGCTCTGACAAGGATTCACAAAATTAGACCAGGAGGAGAACCATCAAAGTTTATGATAGCTGACAGCAGGGGAGGACCTGCCTCTAGAATGAGCATGTAGCCCATAGGCTTGCTTGTTTTACGGGTGCCCCATTTGGGATAAATCTTCCTGAATGCCTGTGAGCCCTGGGGCCTAGCCAGCCTCGGCTAGGCATCAAGGGAAGGTGTCACTGCAGTGGGTGGGGGGATTTTCTTCATCCCTGCCCTTCTCCAGGCTGTGTGTGTGTGTGTGTGTGTGTGTGCACGTGTGCAGGGACAGGGGACTGGCCATTCCCCGCAGTCCCAGCAGAGGTTCTGATAACAATGATTTTAAACCCCCAGCTACTTCAGAACCTATTTTGCCTTTTTAGACCCAACATACTGCTGGAGCATCGACAGCTGAAGCTTTGCTATGGGGGTTAATAAGATGGATCTGGACTTGGGAAGCTTCTCCCGTTAAATTTTCAGCTGTTAAATTTCTGGGGCCAGCCACGCCATTTTGCCAGCAGCTCTTTCTTTCTTCCTTTCCTTGTGCAGTGATGATATTCTCGATTTGTAGACTCTATGCTTGTCAGGATTCACTTTTTTGAAGTTTGTCATGGCAAATGTCCCCACAATTGCTTTGGGACCGTAGTCTATTAAGCAGTGCACAGATATCTGTCGCTACTATGAAAATTTCATCCATGAGCATCTGCTCATAACATTTCTCAAATTTCTCACGTTTTAACCACCCTGATGTAATATCCCTTTTTCAGCAAAGGAGCAGGTTTTGTAATTTTAAACTCATCCCCACAGATGTTATTACAGACCCTTACAGAGTTAACAGGGTTCACAGCCACAGGCCTGGCCCTGACCGTTCTGTGGAAGCTGAAGTTTCAGCTCTTTATAAACTCTGATAACGTATCAATATAGTGAAAATTGATGCATGCTATAAAATACCTCCACATCTCGTTTTTCAGCATCGTGTTAAAACGCTGTATGATAGTGGCTTTTACTTTGTTGTTAGCAACAAAGTGTTGAACGTTATACTGTTTTAGCAGCTTTTTTAAAGGCTGGTTTAAATTTTTCTTTTTCTTCAGTCAGTGTGTAACTTCTGAGCCGTGCGACCTCTGTTACAAACGGTTTTAAAAGCCCCTGCATCTTGAGAGCCTGTTTTGCCATTTAGACCAAAGGCTCAGGCATGGTCTCTCTGCCATTGTGCACCCACCTCTGCCACAATCACCTTGTTTCTTCTAAAGCGCTTTCTTGCCACCTTGTCTAAGCTGTAAGTTTCCTGGTTTGTCAACCAGGTTGCCAACAGTCTTGTGTTCAGACCACAATTCTCCTGTTTGTGACTTCAAAGAGGGGATTTATACCTTGAAAGTTTTCCCGCTTCCCAGAAGCATAGGAATATATCTAAGTGTGTGTATATATATATGTTTAGGCAGTTGAATCCCAGCTCTACATTTGGTCAGCTGAACAGCATCACAAGCATCATTAAATGCCTGTGTGTTGGCAAATGAATCAC
This sequence comes from Aptenodytes forsteri, assembly GCF_000699145.1. NCBI lineage: Eukaryota > Metazoa > Chordata > Aves > Sphenisciformes > Spheniscidae > Aptenodytes > Aptenodytes forsteri. The sequence goes on along the minus strand of NW_008795138.1, from coordinate 8,843,152 downwards.
GTCCCTAGCTCATATCTATACACAAACCTCTAGTTACCAAAAGGTGGAGTTTAATTCTGTCTTTCAAGTGATACGAGATGAACCTCACTCACAGAGATTTAAATTCTGCATGGGAGCTGACCACCCTGAAGACTGTTGCAGTTGGAGGCTCTAGCATGTTGGGCTTTTAGTGTCTTTGCTTGCTTTGAACCCTGCGGTATTGGCATAGATGAAGTATAGTTCACAGTTGGAGCTGTTCTTGGCCTCAGCATGGAAATTGCCACCATTGCAGTAAAGAACAGGAGAAAGGCCATTAGGATATGCCTACAAGGCTACAAAAAAAGTGGGCCAGAGAATGAAGTTGAACACTAGATCACAGATTGTCCACACTGCACAGTTGTTAGCTCATATCCTGACAATGTTTTGGATTAAGCTACTTTTTTTTTTTTTTCTATTTTTTTTCTTTGGTAATGAGATAGATATGCGGATAGATAGACGGACCTCCATCATCTTCCCACAATTAGCCTTAATGGAGATGCATCTTTTATTGACATCGCTAAACAGGAAATAATTCCTGAATTGCTTAATTTCTGAGAACCATGGGTTGTCAGTTTCAACATATAGATCACTGCAAAAATATGTATGTACATCATAATCAGTCAGTTAATCATACTTGAAGTATTCCCACAGAGATGTTTTGAAAACAAATATACCACAAAAGATAGTGAGGTACCTAAGCATTGAAATGCTGGGGATCTAACAGCTACCTGACAGACTTTAAAACATGTGGATGGAATTTATGAAAAGTACATTTTAAGTTGATAGCCCTGAAATACACAGTCGGGCTCTGAAAAGAAGACAATAACTGCAAGTCATGTATTAACCTTAACGATAACATGGTTTAGAGAAAAGGTCAAATATTTTTGTTTACTGAGAAAACACATATTGGTTATGATTAACTATTTAAAACAAAAAAAGGAAAAAGACAAAATCTATTTCAAGTTACTGCAGATCATTATGAATTTAGTACATATTTGGACTTGAAAACTGTATTTGTATCCATTTCTAATTAATAACTTGCAAAATGGTATTAAAAATGAAACAGCTGCTTTCCTTTGAAAAAAGAATATGTTGTTATTAAATTTATAGAGGCAGAATATGTGAGTTCAAAAGACTGGTTACAAAACAGTCTTTAATATCCTCAACAATCTTCAGTTAGCATATTTATGAGCTTAAACTTCATCAGCACTTAAATCATGAAACTTTATAATGCCGAACACAAAGAAATTAACTAGCTAAAAGGATGAGAGGAAAATTATCATTATTATTAATAATAATAATAATAGTAATTATGATGATGATGATGATGTTTAGGAGCAGGGAAAAGCATAAGAATGAGGACAAAACACCGTGCAGTAATCTGATATAAATAAAAAAATGCAAGCATCAGAAGTAAAAACATTTTAATCAAAATGTAAAACTTCAGAAGCTCAGGGGTTTTGGCTGTCATGAAAGGTTCCTTTTACCTTTTGCATGTAGGATATACGTTATCACATGCAATTAATTTTCTGTGTTCTTGATGTACACAATGAAAATTTAATTTGAAAACTGAAGACCAATTTATGTTCACAGAAACTAAATGTCACTTATTATGTTGCAGCAGCCACACATTATGGTTTCTGAGAGGAAATAATTACACTAATACAGAATGGGCCAGATTGCCCAGAGGACGTCAGTGTATCAGAACATGTAAGCCCTGCCTTCAGGTTAAGCGTGAATCACACAGATTGAAACCATTGAAAGTGCTTTATTCTACAGGTAATTAGGCTTCCAGTTTTATTTTCCCTCTTTCGTTTGCCAGCAACATCAGGCTTGATTCATCTGCTGAAATGTATTACAGACTTTGAGATGCTATTGAAACAGGGCTGCAAGGACTTTGGAAAACCCACACTACCCCTGGACCAGGACTGGAAGCCAGATGAGGTACCTGAGGAAACCTCAGAGGGCACTAGACCACTATGTGCAGGGGACACACCCCCACACACCCCCCCCCCTACTGTCATTCACATTTGAACACAGAAAATTTACAACCAGCCTTCAGGCAAGAATTTTCTCTTGGCCGCAAACAGGCCACAATGGTGCATGGTGACCCCTTTAGTCACACCTCATGTTGCAGTGAACTGCTATGCAATGTCACTGAAACATGGCATAAAACTCTTCTTACTCTCCTGAATTTAATGAATTGTGTCCACAGGACATTTCTGACTGTAGGCCAAATGGTTCCCTCACAGCAAAGCAGAGGGAATCCTTACTAAAAGAGGGATGAATCTCAACAGCTACCATCTAAAAGTTATGCATCTCTTCTTAGTCATCCAGTCTCCTTCCATAGTTAATGTAGACACAAAGATTCCTCCAAAGGTCAAATAATCCTATGTATAAAATTAAGTAACTCTTTTACGATATGTTGAACAATCTTATGTATGTGCCTCTCTCTTATTGTTGTATTTTAGACTAACTAAGGTTAATTTATTATATACTATTATCCTCATCTTTACTTACATCAGGGACAAAAAAATTATCTTCAAAATTAAATGGGTCTTTATCGCTGTAGAAATGTGAAGACAACTTTTCTGTCACTGTACTTATCTTGAGTACCTATACATCTATTGCTCTGACATTTTCACTAATTGTAATTAATGCTTGATTTGATGATTAAATTCCGATCCCACTCTTTTCTTTCTCTAGGAGAGGGTATGAGTGGGTGATTGTTAATATCCTAACATCAAAATATTAACTTTCTGGCTTTATTCATTCATTCAGTTCCCACACCTACAAGGTAGCGATGATTCAACTCAGCATTGGATTTTAGGATCTTTGTAACAAACTAAACCAAAGTTACATTTTTGCAGAAGGATTTTTAAAATCTTTGGCATTATCAGTGTGGGTGCTGCATTTCCAAGTATCTCCCATATCACTCAGGCAAACTATTTTGTTGTCAGGGTAAAGACGAAAAAACTTTCAGCCAGGTGCACTCACTGGTTGAACCTTTGTATATGGGAGAAAGAGGATGGAACATCAATTAGAGAGACCACCGATACTTCTGAAGTATAGAAACAGCCAGAGGATGCACTCCTGGCAGTGATAAGAAGAATCCATTCTGTTCTGATAAGCACAGTGACCTCTTTGCATAGCCTGAACTCTTTCCTAAGACTTTGTAAAGAGCAGATGCTTAAGCCTCGATGTTAAACATGTTTAATTTTAATAAATTGATAACCCTGTGTGTACTCAATATACATATACAATATGTATAGAAACAGCCAGAGGATGCACTCCTGGCAGTGATAAGAAGAATCCATTCTGTTCTGATAAGCACAGTGACCTCTTTGCATAGCCTGAACTCTTTCCTAAGACTTTGTAAAGAGCAGATGCTTAAGCCTCGATGTTAAACATGTTTAATTTTAATAAATTGATAACCCTGTGTGTACTCAATATACATATACAATATATATGTATACAATATGTATATTGTATATATACAATATACAATGCAAGTATGTAATTTCATTTTTTTAAAATGCACAGCTATGTGATCCTTGTTCCCACAAAAGACCTCAGACATTTTACGGACCATGTTAATTATGAATATTGAGATACTTCTGAAGTATAGAAACAGCCAGAGGATGCACTCCTGGCAGTGATAAGAAGAATCTTCTGTTCTGCACTCCTGGCAGTGATAAGAAGAATCCATTCTGTTCTGATAAGCACAGTGACCTCTTTGCATAGCCTGAACTCTTTCCTAAGACTTTGTAAAGAGCAGATGCTTAAGCCTCGATGTTAAACATGTTTAATTTTAATAAATTGATAACCCTGTGTGTACTCAATATACATATACAATATATATGTATACAATATGTATATTGTATATATACAATATACAATGCAAGTATGTAATTTCATTTTTTTAAAATGCACAGCTATGTGATCCTTGTTCCCACAAAAGACCTCAGACATTTTACGGACCATGTTAATTATGAATCATTGAGATACACCAGGTTTGTAAAATAAAATACAGTGGGTTTATGACAGCAGTCAGCTGGCCCATCACACAATAAATACGTCATGGGTAGAGGACATTAAGACATTTCCATGGATCCTGTCAAAATACTGTTTATTATAAGAATAAGATTTTTGAATGCTTGGTACTGCCAAAGACATACTAAAACTAAGCAATTGTTGAGTCCAGATAACAACCAGGATATTTTCAAGGACAGAAAACCAAACAACCAGACAGAACCAACAAACCCATGGACTGGCTACTATTACACAGATACTCAAGGGCAGTGTGTTTGTTAAAAAAGTAATTGATCAGTATTTTTGCATGGGAAATCAGCTTTCTCAAATGGAATGGCCAGCTACTAGCTGGATGGTGACAGAAGTCTGTGTTGCAATGGTCAATGTCATCTCCAGCTGGAGAGCATGTACCTGCTCTGTCTGGATGTCTCAAATGCCCCGTGAACTCCCACAGGACTCTGAGCATTTTTCTGTGGGTATCTGAAAGCTCTCTGTGCAGAGTAATTTAAGTATGTAAAGTTAGATGTCTAGAGGCATTTTAGATGTCATACGTAGGGTATCCTTCCTGATTTCAAGATGCAACTTCACAGATCTCCCATAGATCCTGTGTCAGCAATGCCAGGTCTATGCTAATATCTCAAGTATTCTAGGGCATCTAAAATTGCTCTAAATATATATGTTTAGGTATTTTATTTGCTTTCCTACATTTATACATGTAAATTTAGTTGTATATAGTCCAATACTGAGAAATACCATGAGGGATTCAATTCGGTCCACTAGTGGTTTCAATTAATCTGAAATATTTTTGAACTCTGTGTCAGGATGAAATGAACCCAGTTCAAAAAATGCTGGTTTTCTTTTGCACTTTAGCACTAAAGACGACCCTGTGTATTGACAAACAGAGCATTTAATCTCACAGGTTGTAATTGCGTGAACAAATGTTGAATTGCTTATGGCAGTATACATATCTTTTACAGACTCTGGAAAACACAAAACTTTCCAGACTGCCCTGAAGGAAATGATGTTCCAACACTGTAGCAGCAATGTAGCTCAGTGCAAAACCTCATAGGAAGGAAAGATGAACGTATTTTAAAACACAACTGGTTTCAGTCTCTCACACTCTCATACCCACAAGCCCCAAGACATGTGTAAGCAGTTTGTGAGCGTGCAGGCACTAAGACGCCTGTATCCAGGTGTTCTGTGAAGGGTTGCTTGCAATGACATGGAGAGGCTGGGGCATCGGGTGTCGAGCCCTTCCCTGCACGTCCTGGGCTCCTCCTGGGGGTGTGCTAGTTTTGAATGTGTCTCATCGTACCTTTTAGGAGCTGACGGTGATTAATCTATCCTGCCCCACCTCTATGAGTTTCTGTTTCAGATCTGGTTGTCCTGAGCAATTGCAGGTAGCGGTGTGCTGGGATCTTGCTGATCTGCTACTGTAAGTGTTAGCAACACATGACATTTTTATAATTCTTATCCCACTGATATTTTGCCCCTGTGTGTTCACATTCACTCTCCAGACATACCAATATAAAACATTTTTACTGCAGTTTTCCACAGCTCTAGAAGATTCCCAGGCATTGATTTTCTAATGCATTGTTGCATTTTGATACCTGCTGGCAAAAAAATGAAAGCCACATTTTATGATTCATAGGTTTTCTTCTCAAAAGATTACCAAGTTCCTGGTGTTGCCCCTCAGTATTTCAACAGTATAGTATGGTTAAATTTCCACTTTCCTGGCCCAGGATTACAAATGAAGTTTGTAATTACAAACCAGTTCCTTCTATGCGATCATTTAATCTCTAAATTCTAGTTTGATCAAACCTTTATACTGTCCCTCTCTGTTTATAGGAATCAGCTGAGCTTTATGGTAGGCCTTCCCACTTTCTCATTCTCCATCATTCACCCTACATTATCATTTTTTATCCATGACAAACTGGAAAAAAGTTTGAGAGGAAAGGGAACCAACACTTGCCATTGATAGAACAGACAGAAATAAACCTGTTCAGTAATGGAAAAAAGCATTTATTTCACTTGTAGATAATATTCTGAATATTCTGACTGTCCTGATCATATTTAATAAGGCTAATCAGAACTCAATTGGTTGTAATAAAGATGTCAGCTGACATCAGATAAAGATCTTGATCCAGGTTCTATATGTGGGAAAAAACACTTAATGATAAACTATCAATGCCTGAAGTACAGGGACATCCTGGATCTGCCTTGGCCTAGGGGCAGTAGAGGCTCACCTGCAGAGAAGCGGAACCAGAGGCAGATGGTGCTTTTGCAGACCTATATCAGAGGCTAGTTGGTGTGATGCTGGCCAGTGCCATTATGCTTGAGGCAGGGAGCAGACAGAAGAAGCAAGGTAAGTCACTAAAGCAGAAATTTCCTTGCTGACTGTGTGGCTGCAGATGCCCTAGTCATGGTCTGACAGATCTCTGAATCTTGGTCTTACCAAGAGGTAAAGGGACACCTCCAGGGCATAAGGAACAGGGAAAGGAACAGCCCTTTCCCATTGGGATGCTGCACAGACAGGGAGGAGGGTGACTCCTGCTAGCACTGACCAAGTGGTCCTACAAGCAATAGAGGGTGTGCCTGGGGCTCTGACCATGCTCCTCACCTCACAAAGTGCTCTGGTAGCAAGGACTCTTGGCACTCAATGCCAAACTGGGCAGCTGCCAGCTGGGGTCATCTCAGAGACATCTGCCAGACACTCTCTTGCTTATGTCCATTTGCCCTTGGTTACCTCCTTTGGTGTCATTGTCAACCTGCTGTGGCCACCAACCCGTTTTCTTCTCCAGGCCATGGTACCTCCTTCTTTGTTCTTCCTGTGATGCCAAAGGCACCCATTGGTGCTGCTCTGCCTTGAGGGACACCCCAGAGCCCCCCAGGCTAGAGCCAGTGGCCAGGCAAGGCCTGGTGATGGGTGCTCCAGGTAGGGTTGGCAGAGTCACTCTGCCCACAGCAGGTCTGGGGGCACCACTCTGGCCTCTCCTGCCCAGGGTGTGTGGAACTGTACTGCTGACCTTTCTGTCTCTCTTGGCAGTCCCCAGCACACAGTCAGAGCTGGCCAGCACCAGCACAGCCAGCCAGGCTGCCTCATCCCACACCTCTCCAGCTCCTGAGAGCAGCAGCAGGTCAGACCAGACTGGGCCAGAACAAAGGCCAAGCCACTCCCAGCTACAACATTGGTCACATAGTTCTTGCAGATGGCCCTGAAGAGCCAGCACTTCCCCGCCTCAACCAGGCTCCCCTTGGCAGGTCTGCAGGTTGGGGCTTGTGGCAGACCCAAGGGATGGCAATGGCACCCAGACCCTGCCAGACAGATTTGCTGTGGGGCTGGTTGCATGTGCCTATCCTGGTGTACTGCCTCACCTGAGAAGAACACTGTTCTCCAGCCACAGGGAATCATGCTGGGTCTTACTCTGTAAAGAGAATTGTATTCTCGCATTGTGGCAAGAGCTATGGAATGTAAGTTATGTGTGAGATTTAAGGATGAAAGTCCACTTTGTCCTATAGTTAAAATTGTGGTGCTGCTGGGTTCAGACTAATACCAAGTGCACTAGAGTCATTAATTCCTGGGTGGCCCAGGAACTCCCCAGTTTGTCTCTGCATTGATGAAGAAATGGATGGATTCCAGATGATTAACCAACTTGAGACAAAGTCAATTCTTAATCTGCTAGCTGGAGACTTAAAACATGTTTTCACCTGCTAAATCTTTGTTCAAACCACTCATCTGGCAAAACTCAACAACGTGAATTTACAAATAAACATTCCATCAGAGAAATGTAATTTCTTTTTGGTTTAACAAAATATAAAGTGACCCGATGCTTGTATTAGGTTCTGCTCTTATACAATTCTTATCTTAAAACATTATATTAATAATCAAACTAGCTTTGTGATATATCATGTTGCAAGTAACCATAATCAGTAGCTAGTAGCTAGTATGGGGCTATGTTTTGGATTTGTGATGAAAACAGTGTTGATAATACAGGGATGTTTTCGTTACTGCTGAGCAGTGCTTACACAGAGTCAAGGCCTTTTCTGCTTCTCACCCCACCCCACCAGCGAGTAGGCTGGGGGTGCACAAGAAGTTGGGAGGGGACACAGCTGGGAGAGCTGACCCCAACTGACCAAAGGGATATCCCACACCATATGATGTCCTGCTCAGCAATAAAACTAGAGGGGAGGTTGGCAGGGGGGACGCTGCTCGGTGACTGGCTGGGCATCTGTCGGTTGGTGGTGAGCAATTGTTTTCAAGTTTTCTTACTTTTGCCCTTCCAATTCTCTCCCCCATCCTGCTGGGGGGGAGTGAGCGAGCAGCTGTGTGGTGCTTAGTTGCCGGCTGGGGTTAAGCCATGACACCTACTTAAGCTATGATTTTTTATGAGAAGACATACCAATATATTCGTTCTTAAAAGAAGGTACTGTGTGCTTCTTTCAGTAGACTTTCAGATCTTGCCATCCTTTTTGTTGAGTGGGTTAGCTTTCTTAGTCAGCTATCCTGTTAATATCTTGTGAAGAGAAGAAGATTTAGTCGTCTTTGTCTAATTTTGCTTTTGCTTGATATGGAATTTTTTAGTGTAAATAAACTCTAGGAAAAAAAATGTTTACCCATGTGTACGCTCCTCTGTATACAAGAGTGGGGATAAGTGTTTTGTGTAGAATATTTTTTCAAATAACATTGTGATGTAAGAAGATACAAGATCAAAACTGTCACCCACCCAAAACAACTTGTCCTTCAGACCCTTCCATATTATACATGCCATGCTTGGCTGATTGCTTCCCTTAAGTCTTCTGTCACAGAACAAATGGAAATAGATCCTTTTTATGACACAGAGTAAATGTTGCCTCTAGGTACAATACCGTGACATTTTACAAAAAGACATCTTTTTTCAGGATGTCAGATTCTCAGTGATTTATTATCTGAAGTTTTTATTCCCATGTTCCTTTTCATCTGTAGGGTTGACTATTATATGTTGATACTTGTTTACCCCCAGCACTGTTTCATTTACTTAAGGTAGAGAAACCTGTATTTACTAATGCTAATAGAGAAAAACCTTAATGTTAAGCTATTAATAATGTCCAAAATCATTTACTCATACCTTGGAATTAAGAGTATTGGATATTAACTTATCACAGTGAGCTCAATTACAGTTTAAAAGCAAGGACTTCAGAAATATATTTTGTAACGATACGGTGAACTCTATTGAAAATAGCTTTGGCACTGTCATGTGAATTCTGTCTTTATCTGGGGGTCTTGAATGTTGCAACAACTGTGAAAGAATCATGGAATCAAAAGCTGCACAGCAAACTGTTTTCCTTGATGTAAGCTTTAGGCAATGTGACTTAGTTCATTCCTTATTTATGAAGCTGCTAAGAACTCTTGTCATGCTTGTAAAAATGGAAAAAGTGGGAAAGGCAGCGTTATGCAGGACTCAAGGTGGTATCTGTGTTTCTACACAAATACCCAAAACAAAGTGCCATGAAAGAAATAAATGATGTAATTTTTCCTGGAATCCATCATAGAACTCATGTTGCAGTTATATAGGCCACGTATTTCCCTTGTTTCCTTCTGGAAAAATGTTAGATGTTGGGACATTTTAAGCAAATTCCCAGATAGCAGCGTGACTGGCAGTGAAGAGTAAAAGTATTTCTTAGTATATTCTTTGTTTTAAAAATATGAAGAATTATCTATTAGAATAGTTGGCCTCAAATGGGTAATTTCCTTTTTCATACATTTTAGCCAAGTTACCATTTCCCAATACACCGTGCTTTCTTGGTGTGACTGATCAATAAACGCCTATAGTGGAAGAAAGATAGACAAGGACAACAGCTCATGAAGCTCAGGGAAAACTGTAGGGAATGGCTGACCACAGCTGTTGCAAATAAAGCTGAAATTGTCTCAGCACAAAGGGAACCAGGGGTGGCTTTTATTTTAGATAAGTGGCTACAACAGTTGAGTGGATCAACTGGCTATATCATCTGACCAAATCAAGCTGATATATCAGCTGAGTGAATCAACTAGCTGTGTTACTGTTTGTCACTGAGTTAACTAAAAGATTATAAACGTCTTCCTGAGTTAGTCAGACCAATATGGTGGGGGAGATTGTATATATGCCTTAGTTCAATGTGCAGTATAGAAAATGAACAATCAACAAAAAGAACTTGAAAAGAACAATGAGCTTGAGATGGTTTAAACACATATATTCCTTTCCAGATTTTGGGGATACCCAGCATCGTGATGGTGAGTATAATATAGAGAATGGTAATAAGAATTGTATTTATATTGTAACTCAAATGTATATTGCAATTGTTATACTCTGCTAAGCATAATTTGTGCTTGTATAGTGATTTAAGTACATTGCTGTATTGCTCTGCTAAATCAAAATCCTATGTAACATCAAATATCTTCAAGCAAGTAAATTTGGTATTAAACATTAAACCCTCCACATGAGGAATGTCTAAAAGAATCTGGTGAGAGAGTGTTAGACTCTTACATTTGGTTTGTTGCTATCTTGTCTTTATGTATAAAGAGCAACCCTGGATTCCTTTCCTTTGGAAGCACCTTCATAGAAAGCTTATCTTCATGGACCGTGAATCTCAGGTGTCTCCAGTATTCTGGCAAAGCTGAGCTGTAATGCAGAAAAAGAACACAAAATTTCAAGGAAGCAGAGGCAGAGCAGGCAAAAGAAAGCATGGCTATTTAACGTAATAGTTACACCATGCAGCAGAAAAAGGACTCCTGGATTCAGGATTCCTACTCAGGTGTTTGCTTATATATTTTAGCTAATGACTGTTTAAGACATTATCTTTTTGAGGGGGGAAGGATAAGAAAGGTTATAAGCACAGCCCTATGATATAAAACTATCAGTATTGCCTCTTAAATTAAAAATGTTCCTGCTGTTTTCCCAATGAATAACCATAAGGACTTCTGGAGAGAATAACAGCTCTTGCTCTTTAGATATGAGCCAGGTGCTTCAGCTTTGAATAACTTTCTGAGATTTCAAAATAGAATTGTCCTTGAAACCTCTCCTAAGGAAGTCTTCACAGCTGCTTGCTTTCTGTAAATAAGTATAGCAAGTTGTCTATCACTCCTCTGGAGTTATAATGCACTTACCATCGTAATGCGGATACTGCTTCCCAAGGCAGAGAGAGATTTTTCTAATATGTAATGCTTGAGGGCCTAGTTCCTTTGTTGGATTTAAGTTCTGAATCTATTTTTTCTGTAATATTAAAGCCCAGCAGGGCCAAAATAATTTAGGAAAATAATGCCTTCATCTTCCTTGAAGATTATCTTATAGCCAGGGAAAACTCTTGGGGAACGGTTAGAATACACTATTTTGAGCAGAAAATTGTCTTAATACCTCCTCCTACAGTAATTTCTTCATATCTTTTTAATGTGGGATATAGCATATATACTTCAAATAACTATTTTTTAGCTATGTTGTGCTTCAGTTTTCCACTCTGAAGCTTATTTTATATGTAGCAGTTGTTCCAAGTCCACGCAGTTCCCTCATGTATTGTCTTCACTGTATTGTAGAAGTTGAGAGGTTCTTTAAATGAGACCCTAGGCCTTTCTTTCCTCTTTGGAATTTCTCTTCAAAACAGTATTTCAGCAGCCATTTATTCTTCTCATTATGGGCAGAATAATGAACGTGAAAACCTGTAGACTCTTAGCTGTATAGAGTCTAGAAAACATTATCTGAAGGTATTTTAATGTTTTATTAACACTTTAACTGTGAGGAATTCAGCAAAACGAAGCAGTTTCAAGGATTCTGAAAACGGAGCAGCTGCAGCATCTTCCTTCTGAAGATGTAAAGACCACTCTGAATAATAGATGAAGGATAGAGGAGTATAATAATGTTGGGACTCTTTCATCTCTCAGTTACTAACTCAAAACTAACCTATAACAATATTGACCTTATTGACCAGAAGAATATGTAAAGTACTTGTTTAAAATATATTATGACCTCAATCCTCTCCTTACCTGGTCTTACAATATTATCATGCTAATAGTTGTTTCACATTATCAGTTATTAACAATTATTTTCATTACATTCTCAAAGCAGTCAAAAGGATCTAATATTAGAAAACAAAATGTTACATCAATTCCCACAGCATTTTAATAACATTTGCAACAAAAGTATGGTAAAATAGCGTAGTATTTTTCAGACATGAAAGTAAATACCAGTGGAAAATATCTTTATTTGAAGAAAGTTCATTATTTAAAAAAACAAACAAACACAAAACCTCTATAATATGTAACTAATACTGTATTTGAAGGGGGAAAAGTCCTTCAAGTTATGAATTTAGGACCACTCTGTTGTGTCAGTTGTGTTTGATGTGATCTTGAGGAGCTGCTGTCAGCTAATAAAATGATGATGTTTTATGTGACAAGAAGAAATGTTCCTTTTTGTCCTTGTCAACTGTGCTAGGTTATCGACCAAAATAATAATGTTTCTATAGTGCTAGAAAGGAAGTGACAGAAAAGATGTTGAGCATAAAAACAGACTTCCCTGCAACATACAGATAAAACTGTATTATGTATCATAATATGATATTTGTACCTGAAAATATTCATATGACAGTGATTTTCTTACCAGAGTCAGTTTAAGTTACTCAGAAAAATAAACAAATGTTACCTGTCCTTTAGGAATAAAAAAGTCACGTATCTGGAAAAGAGGAAGAAAACACTTCGTCTATCTTCTCCAAACATTTTCATTAATATGGCATCTTGGTAAATACAAATATGTACTGATATCCACCGTTATTTGTTTATCTGATTATTATTCCTGGGTGAAAGAATACCCTTGAGAGGCATATGACAAGCTTTATTAATAAAATACCTGCTGGATCTCTACAAGGGACGCTTTTCACTCAGAGTTTCTAAAGGTACCTCTGATCAGACTGGATCGCAAGGACCACTCCCCAAAGACAAGTTATTGACAGTTGACGTATGTATGGCGGATTTGTCTTAGCCTGTTGTGTAACCACAAAACTAACTATTTATCTACTAGTATTCCTTGTTTAGAAAGTGTACTGACATATTAAACAGGTGTGAAAAGAAGAAAAACATCGGTGTATTCATTCAGATTTGGCTCAGGAAAGCACTGCCTGGGTATGTAGTTAAAACATAACCAGACCCCTAACTCTGAGTGGTTTTCATCTTGAGAGTCACTGGACAGCATACTTTCTTCCTGTAATTGTACCTCATCCTTAAAGGGTGGGTTAAGTTAGGAAGCATAAATTTTCCATTCCCCTTAAATTTGTAATGCTGCCTAGACAAAATAATTCAGATTTCATTCAGTTATGGTGAAGGAACAAAGGGGAGTTTGACTTTCTAACCGGTTGAGAAGGTGATTTTCCATAAAGGACAGACCTGGGAGACCTCTTCTCCGAAAACTTAATAATTATAAATTAAACAGGACCCGTTTGCGCTAATACAGGTAGGGTGAATCTCTCAGTATGGAAGAAGGGAAAAATATTCCTCTGTCCCCCAGTTCAGATGTAGACAATGACATCCAAGATTATTAACAGAACAGGATGCACAGTAAATCACTAACAAAGAACTATATATTCCAAAGAATCCTCTTTAGATAATTCTGAAGAATAGAAAGAACTAAAAAGAAAGCATAGATTAGAAATAGAAGAGGAGAAAATTCTATCTAATTCTCTCCAAGGCTATAAAAAAAAAATACAGTTCTCTGTATAATTACAGGAATAATGTGAATTATTATTTCTTCAAAATATTCTATTTATCATCTTTGAGTTTTACCTCAAGGTAAATGTTATTAAACAACAGGAAAAATAAATTAAGTAGCCCTTTATACCACTAACTTACTATTAGAAATATTCGATCTTTCCTTCCTGCTTTAAAATTATGGTCCCGAAGAAAATTACTGTCTTGGACAAAATTGTTATTCACATTAATCTCTGCTAAATACATCCATTTCATTTTTAGCTGGGACCTCTAGAATTCACTCATGAATAGGCTATTGCTTTTCAAAATCATGTAAGTGTAGTCATCACAAATAAACCTACTTTATAGTAAAGTATGGATGCATATCTAATAATTCATTCCATGGTCTCAGAATACTTTGAATGTTGTATTCTCATGCATTATTTATTGATTAATTAATCTGATTCTATTATTGTGAGAAGACATGGTCCATGGGAATTTTGCTCTATACATTAATAATGAAAACAATTAAGCTTCATTTTGCTTGAATGAATCTCATGTTATTGAATCAAATATTTGTTTTTTCATATAAAGTGAAGTTGAACAGAATTTGGGCATCAGCTTTTTTTAACCACTGCTACTGTAAAAATACAGATTTTTCTTGTGAATACTTGCCACATAAATACAGATGACTAATAAGGCAGACTGCAAATTGACTATTTAGCTTTCATCTAAATTTTTATATGTGTAGGAGCAAAACCAGAAAATGTACAAGGAACAGAATTTGTAAAATAGGCTACTATTTTACTACTATAATGGCTACTCACAGTATTTAATCATGCCCAGAGATTTTTTTTTCCTGACTGAAATATCAGAAGACTATGTGGTGCAGAGACATTTCCCTTTTATAAAAGCTATGGTACTAATTGGCATTAATAAATAAATGAGGCAGAAAATTGTGTAATCTTTTGACTGAACTGGTAGTATAGAAACTGATTAATACACCCACCGTAAAATGTGGCACAGAAATTAGAGTCAAAGCAACAGACATATGAACTGTAAGGAGTGTTGTAGAGTGAAACATGCTTAAACTTCTCAGGGCAACTGCTTTCCTCTAGAACTTCAGTTTCATGTCACTGAAGTGTATTTCGGTTTTGATTCACAATCCTTTCAATTTCTTGTTCTTAATCCCCTATGCTAAAGGGCTAGACATCTTTTTCAGAAGGCTATTATTTATCATTTTCTTTGCCATGGGTTATGACCGTTGCTTCTGATTCTACTTTTAAATGAAATAACTAATCACAGTTTGTTTCTATGTGATTCTGCATATTTAAAGAGTAACAAATCTGTGACACAAAATCTGTGACAAAGGAAGGAGACTCATTTAAGAGTAAGATATTCCAGATATGATCTATCATCCCATATCTGTAACTTTCTAAATGCATAATTAATATTAACACTTAGGTGTCTAGGCGCTGAAGATCATGAAGTGCATTTCACTATTGACTATGTGTAACTTTGCTGATGTGTCAGTTATAAAGATGTTCTCTTTAACATACATTTGGATAGTTTAAACTATCCATTCCTGACTTTTCTAAAATTGATTTTTAAATTAAGTGTATACTCTCAACTATTGTAAATGAGTATGAGTGAACTCCATGTAGTCAGAGAGGTTTTTTTTCTGGTTTTTTTTTTTTACTTGGCAGCATTTTTTGTTACAAACCCTTTGATTTTGCTTCAAAAAATATACAAGATAGTCATCCTGCATAATTGTTTTTCTCTGATAAGACAGTCATGCTGATTTTAATGAATCAGATGATTCTTAATTTCTATTACATAGGTTTAAAACTAGTTTGTTTCACATATTCAAGGCATCATCAGCTGTACACCATTCCTTGTAAATATTTCGCCTAAGGTACCTATAAAGTCCTCCAAGATTTGGTATTTTACAATGTCCTCCCCAGCCAATCCAGTGCTTCACTAATCCATTATTCTTACACTAAAGAGCTTTCCTAAAATATGAATTCCAAGAATGTGATATGTTTTCATGCACCCTGTGTATAAATAGTGTATATATAGTGCATTTGTCCACAGCTAAGCTAGTTGTGTTGGAACCCCTTTGTAGTCAATGGAAAGAACCACACATTTTTAAGGTGCGTTTCCTCTGATCAAATATATGTAGATGTTCTTTATGATTATATGAATAGAACCTAGAAATGTCTATTTTTTAATATTGTGCACAAAGGAAACTGCAACACTTGAGTGTTACTTTAAAACACACTCTTCAACTAATCTTCTTCTAAAGCATGACATTGTGACTCTACCTAAAGAATGACATATGACAGACACCTACAATAAAAGTGAGTTTGAGAATGATGCTTGACAGTTCCAGCCTTCAGCTACCCTGCTTACTTACAAATACAGCAATAAAACAAACATCTTATTTCAGGTTTTATCCAATCCTAGTTATAAAATTTCATCTTAAAAAATCTGGACAAGGCCAATATCAGCATCAGCAAAACTCACAGTCTAACTCTGAGATCACTTCTGATGACACCAAACTGAATGATGAGGTGGATGCGTCAGAAGGGACAGCCATCTTAGAGAGATCTGGACAGGCTGGAAGAATGGCCTAGCAAGAACAGTATGAAGTTTAAAAAAGGCAAGTGCAAGGTCCTACACCTGGGATGACATAACCAAAGAGCCTAGTACAGGCTAGGATCTGCATGGCTGGGGAGCAGCCTTGCTGAAAAGGACCTGGGCTCCTGGTGGACAACAAAATGAACGTAAGTCAGCAGCGTGCCACAGCAGCAACAAAGGTAAATCAGATCCTGGGTTGTGTCCACAGGGACATTACTAACAGAGATAGAGACATGATCATCCCACTCTTACTCAGTCCTTGTCAGGCCACACCTGGAGTACTGTGTCCTGTATGTCCATGTCCCACAATTCAAGAAAGACACGCATAGGCTGGAGAGGGTCCAAAGGAAGGCCACAAAGATGATCAAAGGGCTGGAGAACCTGTCCTGTGAGGAAAGACTGAAGGAGTCACGTCTTTCCTGACCTGGAGAAGAGAAAGCTCAAGGAGGGACCTCATCACAGTATTCCAGTACTTAAAGGGTGTCTACAAAGACAGTGGAGTCTCCCTCTTCACAAGAAGCCACATGGAGAAGACAAGGGGCAACAGGTACAAGTTACAGTGGGAGAGGTTTCATCTTGATATAAGAAGGAAATTTTGTTACAAGGAGAACAACTGTTCACTGGAACAACCTCTCCAGGGATGTGGTTGAGTCCCAATCACTGGAGGTTTTCAAGATGCAACTGGACAGGGTGCTAGATAATCTCATGTAGGCTCCCTTTGCCATGAAAGGTTGAACCAGATGATCTTTCCAACCTCGGCTATTCTAGTGAAAAAGTCCTCAGTGAATTGTTGTATTCAAGACTTCTTTTCCTAATCCCTACCCCTTGGTTTTCATGGTAGTTTAACCGACACCTGAATATCCATTAATGAATTAAAATCTTCAACTCCTCTTTTTTTTTTTTCTTGACCTTGCAATCCTAGCCATAATCCTAATTCTCATTTAACTCACAGCATGTAGACCAATATGTTCACTGAGGAAGAATGTAAATAATGAGCTTTTTTTTTTTTTGGTGCCCCAGTTTACACTAAAGGGAAGCTTCAACAGTAAACTGAATTTTTAAACTGTTATTTTCTGAAGGGCACCTGTCTTGAACTATAGTCAGTTACAAAATACTGAAGACTGATGTGGACATCTAATGCCTCGAAATCCTGAGCTCAGAACATAGCTAGAATGGAGGATGCTGGAAGATTAACTCCTCTTTTTCTAACTAACTATAAGTCTAACCTAAAGTATTAGCACAGATGACCATAGTACTGATAAATGGCCATAACAGCCATTATAGGTTATTGTAACCTCTGACAAATTATTGTAACTGCTGGCAATAGTAGCTCTCATCTCTGACCCATGGAACCTTATACTCAAACAATAGATTCCATTTTTCCATACCCAAACTTATTTTTCCAATCATTTTAGGTGGTCAAGCAGCAATAAACAAGAACCTAGACATTTATAGTCATATGAAACACCAATTATTTTCTGCATTAAGTAAAACAGAATAATGAAACAATGTAAATCATATAATATATATTATATATCATACTTCTTGTTCACTGCTGGCTCCTAGTCACAAAAGAACAGCGACTCCTGAAACTTACTCAATGGTTCATTGGTTCAAAGGTTCTTCAACCTTCAGTTCTCACCTTGCTGTGCTCAGCCTTTCTTTCATTCTTTTTTTTTCCTCCTCTTCTTCCTTCCAAATTAAAATATTATTAACATCATATTAAATACATATAAATGCCTTAGTTACTGAAGAATATAAGTGGTTTCTTTCTACTGACAGTGTATTTGTCTGGGCTTGCCTTGGCCTGACCTAATTTTAACTTGCTTTAACATGTGTCTAGAGGTAACTGTCCATAGGGTAAAAGCTCTGGAAAACCTAGGTGTTCATCACATAGCAAGCAATAGTCTTTTATCTTGATTGAAGTTGGGGGAGACTGTTGTGCAACTTTCAAACTTTAGGTGAGTGCTATTAAGAAGGAAGCGGGTTGTGTTAAGAAAACTCATACAGGTAAACACAGGTGTCCCCGAGACAGGGAGAAAAAAATCCCCCACCACGAGCATCCCACTGTTCCTAGAAGAAGCCTTGGGATGCTGAGAAGTCACCACACAGCCGCCTCAGTTGTTCTTGAGGAAGACTGAACATTCAAACCCAGTGCAACATTGGAAGGGTAAGCAAAGCACCAGAGAAAATGAATAGATACTGGAGATTGTTGTGGTTAATACTGTGTAGGAATATTCACTGTGCTTTTCTGTGTTAATTCAATAATCTGGACTATAGGAGCATTGAAACATAAACTAGAGTAACAGTACATTTTTGGCTCCAGAAACCTAGTGTGTTCCTTTTTTGCACATAACAAAATTCTGGGTGTAGCAAGGTAGCATACACACAGTAATCATTTGTTTGATTAAATTTTCTGCTCTTTGTATTGATATGGGAAGAACAAGAAATAAGAAATAATTCAGCATGCGTTCTTCTTATTTAAGCAAAATGAAGCCTACATACAATAAACATCATTACTTCGATTATATTCATGTCCAAAGAAATTTCTGTTTCCTTATAAGTCCTAGGACTAATCCTATCTCTGGCATTTTACAGTCACCAAATGCCTTCTGGCAGAACTGCAGATCAATATAAATCGCTAGCCTTTAAAAACACTGCCTCCAATTTAGCCCTGAAGTCTGGTTCAGACTTAATAAACTGTTTTCTTCTGTTTTGCTTTTCTAGCACAAACCTTGGCATTAATTACAGCCAGCTGTATATAACAGTAGTTGTCAATAAGTCTGTTATCTTCTGAAACCTCTTCACACCCCTTGGAGTTTAGGTAACATTAATGTTGTACATTAAAATTAAATATTAATCTCATCTTTTATAAAGGTATAACCACAACAGAAACAGGAATTTCCACCCTTATCTTAACTACAGATTGATCTCTCATATGTAGGAAGCAGAGTAGAATACCATCATATGAGCTGTAAGTTTTTGACATCTCAGCCCTGCTTTTGGTCTTCAGAAATGCTAATGTTTCTCCAAGAAAAAGCAATAAACAATAGTTCTGTTTAATCTAAAGTCTATTTTAAATTTTATTAATAATCTCAATCATATGTAAACAAAAAATGCATTTACAAAAACTCATTATTAACCTTTCATGTTTTCAGGTGTCTCTAATTCAGAGAGCATTTAAATTTGTGAAATCCAAACTCTTAAACTCTTCTTTTTCTAATGTTAAATAATGATTCAATAATGAACACGTCTCCTTTTAAACTCTAATCTGAGTTTTAATATTTTTTGTTAACAATGATTCCAGGCATCTATGTCTTTTCCTCAGTCCCTCAGCTTATTCCAAATTACATTCTTGTTTTTCTTTTGGCTGTGAAAGTCTCCCACAGGACTTTTCAGTGTAATTCATTGCAGTTCCCTCTTGAATATCTACCTCCAGTAGTCCAGCTAAACTTTTGGTCTTTGCTTTGACCTTGAAATAGTGACTTTTCTCCATCACCTTGCTTGTTCCATACAGAAGGACCATTGATAGCAGAGATAACTGCTTAGACTGGTTCATATCCATCATCATTAGTTCTCGTGACTGCTTTGGTAAAAAAGAGAGCTACTGGAGCTGTGGGGAGTGCTAACTATTCCAGCTCTTCTTGCAAAGGAAGGTACACAAAGAAGGCTTATGTACTTCATGAGTAATCTGGTAGGTCTCAATCAAAAAGAACTGGGTCATACCAGTTACCCCATTTTGGTCCCAAGATCAATGTCTTCTGCTGGAAAGACACCTGCACTGAGGGTTGCAACTTGCCCTGCTTCTCCTGAAATGCTCTTTTCAAAGACTGAGTCATGTTCCTGCAAGTCAAATTATTTGATCCATGGCATTGTTGCTCCTTCATGATTACCCTCAACGTGTCTCAGCTTCTCTCAACTGCCTTAGTACCCAGTCTGAATTTCTATTTTGCGATCTTTTTAAGCCATTCACCACAGATGGTCTTGCTCTATTGTTGATGCTGAATGCAAACCCTCTGAAGCAGACATACTGCTCAGCACTGTTTTTCTGCACTTGCACATTCACTGTATTTCCATTCCTTCCCACCACTTCAGTGCTAAATTTCTATTTCTGTTCTATCAACAATGCAATCACTGATTTCAAACACATGATTTTGCACTCCACAGTGACAAGTTCCCCTTTTATTGCCTTAATAGAGTATTCAAGGTTACGACTCTTCACATACTACAGCAACCTCAATATCTACTTTAGGTTTAGTGTTTTCCTAACAGACTGTGAATGCTTTTTTCTACTTTTCTCAGTTCATCTTCACATTTCTTACTACCATAGACAAAGTAGCTTCTGGATGTGACCCACTTCCCTAAACTTTCCTTTGGATGGGAGAAAGTAATTTCCTTACCTACCCTGGAGGGGGAAAATTGTCATTTGTAAATCTTATAGCAACTATCTCTAAAATCCTAGCAAGAAGTCTCAGATAACCACAGTCAATACACTGAAATATTGCATATTTGTTTTCAGTTTTTCTTACTATTCCATTTTAATTTCATGGTCTCTGGTTACAGTTCCAAAGCACCTGGGATTCCCAGAGCCCCATCCAAAAGGACCTGAGCTGCTCTCATTTTCCACCAAGCTGTGACACTTCTTATGCTAGTCACTTTTAGGTAATTTTTGTCATGCACAGAGAGACTCTGCAAGCAAAATGTACATGCCTGAAAAATAAAACCAAATCAAAACAACTCACAACTATTATTAATTAATACATCAGAGACACATTAACAACCTAGGCAAAACAGTAATATTTTTATAATTCCATGAAGAAACTTTGCTGACCATTAGTCACCAACCAGGAGAGGAAAGGTTTCTACTGTTCCTTAGAATAGGCTGATTATTACTGTTGTTCATTTGTCACCTTCTGAGTCCCTGTTCTTTCTTTTAGGAATTTCTCTCTCTGATGTTTGTATTTTCCCTCTTTACTCTTTGAAATGTTAGTCATCCTTGTTATCAACAGCGTTACCTGTCTGAAACGTTACCTTTCTTACTTGGCATAGTTAAACTCTAGATAATTTCTCACAGATCTTTCTTATAATCTCACAATTTTCTCAGAATTCTGAGTCAAGGTTATACAGTTGTGCCCTATCAGAGCTGAGCCTTGGATCACACAGAGCAGAACATGTAGAAGTTACACACCTCACCTTCTTTCTACTTTTCAGCTTCAGTCCTGCTTTTTACCCAATCCTCTCTCTCCCCTCCCTTTCTTACCATCTCTCCCCCTCTTTCTCTGCTCCTTTCCTCCCCGCCCCCCTTAAAGCTAAAAAAAGGTGGCAAAGTAAAAAAAAAACCTCAGCTCTCAGCTGAGCCACAGAACTTGATAAGGCTACAACTCTTAACATTCTCCAAGGTCTCTTTCTGCTGACCCTAACCTCCTCCTCAGCTGCACCACTAGAAAGCCTACAGATCAGTCAGACCTTGTCCCTGGCCACTTCTGTTCTTCTTGCTGATGCTGAAAGCAGCACCATTCATGTCACTTGCCTTGCATCTAACTTCTCAAGTGCATCATCTTCAAGAACACCAGGCATAGGTCCAAGAGTGTCAGGGTTAGCTGACACACCTGGGAACAACGGCTTTGTTTTGGGCCTAAGACTGTTAGAAAATTTCACAAGAGAGACAATTAATCTAGTCTTCCATAGTTCTAACCCTAACTTTAACCCTATGCTTAGGCATACTGATCTTGACAGGGAGCTACAGGGCTGACCTTGATGACCCTGTTTGGTTTCCTGTTTCTAGCATGAGTCCTAGTGCCCTCAGCCTTCATCTTAACCCAGACATCACTTCAAGCATCAGATATAATGAGATATATTCTGATTTTTTTCCCCAAGAAACTGTAATCCTAGCCCAAATCTTGACCATAAACCCATCTTTTTTTCCTTATTTTGTTTCCTTTATTTCCCCTTGTTGTGGTTTAACTTCAATCGGCAACTGAGCACCACACAGCCGCTCACTCACTTGCTCCCCCCCGG
>NW_008795138.1:8816591-8820656 GCF_000699145.1 Aptenodytes forsteri | reverse complement strand
CTTTCCCCAGTTTATGTACTGAGCATGACGTCATATGGTATGGAATATCCCTTTGGCCAGTTTTGGGTAGAGCATGGGAAGCTGAAAAGTCCTTGACTAGTGTAAGCACTACCTAGCAACAACTAAAACATCAGTGTGTTATCAACATTGTTCTCATCCCAAATCCAAAACACTGTACCAGCTACTAGGAAGGAAATTAACTCTATCCCTGCTGAAACCAGGACACTCCTTTATTTCTCAAAAGAAAAGCAGCATATTTTTTATATCATTTCTCTAATGCTTGAAATTGTGGAAACGGAAATTTCTCCTGTTTATTATTAGTTCTTTGATTGTTAACAGTTCCTCAATAGTTAATAGTTCTTTGGTTTTATTAGTTCTTCAGTGAGTTTGATTTTTAGAAATGACAAATCTAGTTTCTCCTTCATAGATATTTTCACATGTTGCAAAGTGACATCTACTTTCAGCTGTCAGGTAAAACACCTGTTGTCACATAATTGATGTGTTTTTCATGAACTTTGCTATTGCTGCCAAGAAATCTGATCAATGTGAAAATATGGATAACACTAAGCTGATTTAGCTTCAGTACAGCTGGGATTGTGAGCCCGGCTTTTTTAAACATTAATGACCATCCATTTGGTTTTTAGTCATTAGTACAGTGGATCTACTCTTTGTTATTGATGCATAAGTAAAAAATGGAACAATACATGTTGTATACCCGGAGGAAACAGTTTCTTTTCTCTAATTAAAACCTTATTGATCTTTTTTTAACGTTATATTTGTAATACACTGATGACTAAATGCTGCTTTAGACTTAATTTCATATGCATTCAAATACAATAGCAGGATGTTTTCTTTAGTTTCTTTTTCACCCTGTCACAAGTTGCCTGTGGAATTAGGACATTTTTTGGCTAACAGAGAGCCTTCTGTCTTAGTAATAGTCCTTGTGGGAAAAACAAAAGCAAACAAAAAAAACGAATCCAGAATGATGCCTTCCTTCTGGTCTTTGAGGTACCATATCTTTGTGTGTGTAGCTGAAATGAGAGCCTAAATCTGTTAGCAGTAGACAATGCTAAGGCCTCGGGCAAATAATAAGATCAATCATGATGATGATATTGTAGTCCCGCTTCCATGGGCACTTCCCCTCAACTGTAAAGGGGGAATGGCTTGATGTTATCCTTTATTCTTAAGTCTTACTTGACTCCGAACAACTGAAGGTAAAAATACAACTGATGGATGGATGATAGGGTGAGTGGTGGGTTACTCTTGGCTAACAGCCAAATGCCTACCTAGATGCTTGCACACGCCTCTTCCCTCAGTAGGATGGGGAAGAAAATAGGAAGAAGAGAGACAAGAAAACTTGTGGGTCAAGATGAAGACAGATGAAGACATTTACCAATTACCGTTGCAGGCAAAACAGACTTGACCCAGTGAAATTAATTAAATTTATTGCTAATTACAATAAATATTTTGGTTAGTGGAAAGCAAAAAGATAAAAATTAAAACAACAGCTTTCCTCTTTCCTTTTCCCAAGCTCAACTTCACTCCCTCACTCAAGACTCCTGTCCCCACTCCCCAAGAGATGCAGTGGGGGATGAGGGGTGTGTGGGGGTTACAATTGGTATACAACGACTTCTCTCTGCCACTCCTTCCTTCCCAAGAGATGCAGTGGGGGATGAGGGGTGTGGGGGGGTTACAATTGGTATACAATGACTTCTCTCTGCCACTCCTTCCTTCTCACACTTTTCTTCTGTTCCAGTGTGGGCTCTCCACAGGTGGCATTTCCTTTGGGAATATCTATCTGCTCCAGCACAGGTGGAGCAGGTCCTCTGTGGGCCACAGAGCAATCTTCTCTGTAGCACCATGGAGCACTGTCTCCTCCTCCTTCTTCTCTGACCTTGGTCTTCCCTTTGCTCTTTTTCATTCTTTTTGTTCCCTTCTGTTTCTGTGGTGCTTTCTGCCCTTTCTTAAACACATTTCCCCAGAATTGCCACCATCATGGCTGAGGGGCTCAGCCATTCCCTGTGGTGGGTCTGTTGGAGTCAGCTGGAACCAGCTTTTTCTGACACGGGGCAGCCCCAGCCTCTCCTCACAGAGGCTGCCCCTGCATCCACACCCACCCTTCCAATACCAACACCTTAACACATACACCCAATATAGATAGATAGATAGATACATACATAGGTAGATAGCTACATATCAATGTATAGAAATACAGAACGCTGTTATGAATAGTTATTGAGTAGGTGAGTGATACTAAAAAAATATACAATCTATGTTTAGCCTATTGACACTACATTTAGACCAGGAATACCTCTCTCTCTTTCTCTCTTCCTTCATCTTCCCCCCTCTTTCACCTTGTTTCTTGTGAGGAGGTAGTCTGTCTGTGTGCATACCTTCTGCCTCTGGTGGCCTTTTTTAGAGTGGGCCTACCCAGAGTCTTTCAACGTCTGCCACTAGACAACTCCTTTACTTGAGAAAGCTTCACACCTTATTGAGCACCATTCAGTATGCTCCTTTGGATGGATCTTATGTCATCCTTTGGTCTGCTTGTGGAGTCAACTCACTATTATGGCCAATTGCCCCTTTGGTGTCCTCTGAAGCCCAGAGAGATTTAGTCTTTCACAATGAAACTCATTCTATTTCTTCCTTATCTAGGAGACAGTCTGTTTCTTAATTAAAATATTAATTTTATTTTATTTTCACTTCCTTAGACATGGTCATCGCAAAAAATGGCTATGGTATACAGCAGGTCACTGGTCTCTGCTTTTTATCTACAGTGAGCATGTAAATATTTGCATATGTGCAAATAATATGTAAAGAGTAATAAAAGACAGCACTGTTTTTTTTCTTGAGACAAGTTATGAAGTATTGAATAAATAAAAATTATAAAAAGAAGGTTTACTTGCTCTCTTCTGTAGTAGATAACTGAGACAAACAAGCTAACAAAATAAAAATCATGAGACTACTGTTTAAACTGTACCTTAGTTTAAAAGGCTTATTTCCTGTACATTGAAAAAACTTTGTTTTGCTTTTAGTTCACAGACATCAAACAATACATCTAGGAATAGTTTACACTGCAGAAGATATCTGTGCTTCATATTCTATAGCATTCTCAAGCATACACTTTCTCAGTCTATGTACAAGATGTCATATGAAGGTTTGACCTGAATTTTGCAAAATATGAACAATGATCAAGATCTTGAGCTAGGCTTTTCAGCTTCAATTGTTGATCACTAAGAGATGCAAACCATGTCACACAGACATTTATTTAATGATAGTTATAGGCCGTATAAATTCAGATAAAGCTATCACATTTATTTAACCTGCAGAATTAGACTTAAATAAATTTCTCTTGTAGAAAACTTTATTAACTTAGAATATTCACCAGATTGTCCTTTACAGATCAAAGGAATGCTGTAGAGAGTTCAACCTGTACAATTTGAAGTGGAAAATATGAAGAACCCCTCCCTAACAGAACTTAATTGAATTCAATCCCAGAAAAATATTTTACTTCAAAAGCAGCTAGATCCAAGCTGGTCCATCCAATTTACAGAAGTCTAGGTTATCTTTATAACAGTCCAAGGATAAGTGACACTGTTGTAACACTACTGTTAAAGGAATGATGTATATAAAAGCAAAAGTTAAACCCCCAATGGATGTTGTGAAATAAAATGATAGTATTGTTATTCAAACACAG
Source organism: Aptenodytes forsteri (assembly GCF_000699145.1). Taxonomy (NCBI): domain Eukaryota; kingdom Metazoa; phylum Chordata; class Aves; order Sphenisciformes; family Spheniscidae; genus Aptenodytes; species Aptenodytes forsteri. The sequence continues at coordinate 8,816,959 of NW_008795138.1, read as the reverse complement.
AGGACTCTAAAGTGTACTCAATGAGAGGAAAAAAACCTATCCATTTACTCAGACTTTTTATGTGTTTGTGCACATTTAAGATAATAAAGGATAATGTGAACTAAGTTAACTCAGAAGTTAGAGGAAATATGGAGTGAAATGTAATTGAATAGGTTCTAGATGTTTTGAAATGTATTGGACAGTTGTAACATTTGAAATAAGTAACCATGTAAAACATAACATGGTTTTATTTAGTTAAGTTTAGCTACTTATGTGCAAGAATAGTTTTTTAACAAACTTATAAATGATTTCTGTAGCAAGTGCTCACTAGGTAAATATATCTAATTGCCTCTCTGAAGTGACAACTGTGGGAAAAAAAATAATAGCTT
>NW_008795138.1:8812279-8816102 GCF_000699145.1 Aptenodytes forsteri | reverse complement strand
ACATCTTAATAAAAAAAATCCTATCCTAGTAATGTTCAGTCAATGAATAGAGGTACGGTGAGATCAGTGTTACCCATCGTTAGAAAACAAATGATCAGCTACCAGTAACATTATCTACAATCATTATTTTGCTCATTAAACGTCTATCTGGATTTGCAGAGCTAATCAGTGGGAAGAATGCAGGCTTAAACTACAGCTCTGATAGAATGTGTTAATGAATATTTAATCTCACTGTTGAGCTGTCCATGTTGACTTTCACTTGACATTAGCATCAATGGCAGTGATATTAGGACAATGACTACCTTTTTTAAAAATCTAGTCTGTAGAACTGAATAACATTAAGATATTAACAAATATCAGTAATAAATATATTGCAAAGTAAACCTTGGACTCATGCAGACTCACATGTTCAATGTGAGAATAAAATGGAATCTTTCCATAGAATGACACAATGACACAAAAAGATTTTTTTTTTTTCTGATTAGATAAAAAAAGTGCTGATGGAGATTAAGTATCTGGAAAAGAAAATAGAGGTTAAGTATTTGGAGAAGAAAAAGGTTTTGAGAGGAAAAGATAGGAAAAATTCTCACCCTTTTAGATATTTAGACATTATCATGTTATTAAATGGTAGGGTTTTTTCTTACTTTTAATTTTGGTATTCTTGAACAGTTAGTTGACTGTTGTTTTCCAAGGCACTTTCTTATGCACAATAAATATTCAGATAAAACACTTCAGACTGAAAACTTCAAAGCTTAGGGTTCCAATAAATAAATAGTAAATCACCTTGATTTCAGAGATGGAAAACTGAGCTGTTAAAACAAGACAAGACTTAGCTATCTTTAAGTGAATTAAAATAAAGAAAATTAGAGTGAAAAAAATACAGATTTCTCTGGTGAAAACCAAGACTAAATCTTGGCAAAATTTGTTTGAGATATTCATTTTTGAGAACTTATTTATCAATAAATCACAATGAATTACATGCAAGAAGCAAATTACTGATTAATTATACACAAAGCCTAAGCATTTTTTTGTTTCTTTGCTTTGTGTGTTTCTTTCTTCCTGGTTGAAGAACTGATTGCAACTTTTTGGAGTAAACATGATTACTGGGCTTGCTAATACATTTTTAAACAATTGAATGGTATATTACATTTCTGCTTTATATGTAATTATGGTTGAAGTGATGGATTTTTTAATATGATTTTCCAATATTGCTCTTCAAACTAACAAATTAACAATAATTTATTTCAACTAAGGTGCTAATTTTTTTTCCATTCCCTAACTGGATTTCTCTCTCATATACTAAAATACATGAACATTAATATAATAATTTTAAAAATAATTTTTCATAGGGCAAAATGTTAAAAGAAAAAAAAAGAATATGAGAAAATCAGAAGGATTTGGGATGATGAATGTTAAGACTTCCATAACTACATAAAAATTTAATGTCAAATAGAAATTTAATAACAGATATTAGGCTGAGAAAAGAAAAAAGAAAAAAACCATGAGAGTGAGACTAAGAAAACAAATAAGAAATCAATCCTAAATACATAAAATCAGAAAATTATATATCTTTTAAGACATGTGAACTTTAACAACAAATTTTACCAATATGATGATATGCATGAATTTTGAAATTTTATAGAACACTATAATAAAATTAAATTTATCTAAACTTAAAAATGAAAGGAAACAAGTAGTAGTAGAAACAAAAAAATCTAGCTGAAAAGGAATAGCATCCACTATCTGAAAGGAAGATCTGGAAAAGAATAAATCTCTGCTGACAGAAAGAAATTAAGTAAACAAAGAGAATTGCCAAAACATGCCTCCTCCTGTCCCCACTAAATAAATGTTTAATCAAATTGAGGTGAAAAAGCCCATATTCTATATAACAAACATAGTATATTCAAAGAAAATTTCTGAATGCTCACTTTGGTGTAGTTAGTAAGCTCAATATTGTTTATTGTCTCCTTTTCTCTCTGTCCTTACATCTTCTCAACAAAAGCATTACAGAAGCTTTAGCCGGTATAGCGGCACTTTACGACAGTTATATGACCCAGCATTGCCCCATTTCCCACTTAGATTAGAATCAATCTGGAATATGTAAACATTATTCCAGGATTATCAAGTGTAGAAGCTGTTGCCTACCCCTAAAAAGATATTGGGAATAAAGCAAAACTCAGAATGGGTGTTTCTGCGAAGGAAGAAGGCTAGAGAGGGCTTTGGATACTGTGGCTCTAATCACAGTTACTGCTCTTAAGCTTCAAAACACATAAAAGGAAAATACTTCTAGTGACTGGTTTAGATGAAATATCGGATATTTGGAGAAGATTTCAGATTTTTTTCTTTCATTTTTGAGGTGTTGAGAGGTTTTCAGAGATGACTGTAGAATATTTATCAGATAACATACTTATTGAAGTAAGGGTGAAGTAAGCTAAATTATTAATTTTTCCCCCCTATTATTCAGCATCCTTAAAGATCTGAATGAAAAACTTTAAATACATATTCAAAAATAATAACGCTGCAAAGTGTAAAATAATGCACTTGATGAAAGACTTGAAATAAAATATCCAGATCTATTCAGTGTTCATCAGTAGGATCATTTTGGGAAAAATATATTGCATGGGGGTCATAGCATAAGTATTCTTGCAGCTACTGAGCTATATCTCCTTTTTGGAAGCTATGGCATTTATGAAGTATCTAATAGGAATATTTTCAACTGTATTTGAATGTATATCTTCCAAGAAACCAGCACAGCTTGTTCCTCAGATTCATTGCCAAGGTCATCTGTCATTCCAGTTTCCCTCTCCACAACAGTAAGAGCTCCCAAATGAGAACATTCTTCCAAATTATACATGATGACTTTCACTGTGGATTAGATTTATGATAAAAATTCAAAGAAACAGCAGAAAAGGACCATGGAACTTGTTTCTTAACTGGGCAAGGCTTTACTTGTTACAGTACTGCAAACTGGGTATAAAGTTTTCTGATTTTGTGACATATTTTCATGTTTTCCAACTAAAAAAAAATAGCGCGTGTGATTGTGTATGTGCAGGGGTGAAGGAGAGAAAAGGAGGACAGGGAAATTACTGAAAGGATGTGATGTTTTTCATATAGATAGAAAAATATATTAATATAACTAATTCAGAGAGAAGTTTTAAAAAGAAGACTGGAATGTTGTAAGAAGGATACTGAGGAGGAAAAAGCAAAGAAATTTCTTGCTGTTGTCTTGCAGATTTAATGGGGCAAATGTATCAGATAAACTGAGGAAGTTACTCAAGGTACAGTAAGAAGTATATGTCAAAAGCAAACGAGCCTGATCTCTTAATTTTTAGCCTGAAATATTTGTAGTTTAAAAACGTGATATTTCCTGTATTTTGTCTCTAGCAGGCTTGGACTGAAATGATCTTCTACAATTAACTCTTAAACAAAAAGCATATTTTGATTTCAGGGAGGAGAAAAGGAATTCTAAAATGTTCCAGACAAACCATGAGTACTGAGCCTCTGATTAATTCCGTGCAATTACTGTAGTGGAGGTCTGCAAGTAGAGTCAAACTCATTCAACTTTCTTGTAGACTGCCCTGTCTACCTTGTAGGTATTTTAGACCTTATATAAATTAGGTTTGCCTGCATTTGCTTAATGACATTGCACGTGAAGAACTGCATAGCTGATTTTATCCTCTGGTTATTATGCAGCTTTTGCTTTTGATATTGAAACTGATGCAGAAATACGCTAGAAGGATGATAACGTAAACAAAGCTGTTGTGGTTTAACCTGGCAGGTAGCTAAACACCACACAGCCGTTCGCTCACTCCCCCCCAGCCCC
>NW_008795138.1:8810856-8811529 GCF_000699145.1 Aptenodytes forsteri | reverse complement strand
AGTTTTAAAAAGAAGACTGGAATGCTGCAGGAAGGATACTGAGGAGGAAAAAGCAAAGAAATTTCTTGCTGTTGTCTTGCAGATTTAATGGGGCAAATGTATCAGATAAACTGAGGAAGTTACTCAAGGTACAGTAAGAAGTATATGTCAAAAGCAAACGAGCCTGATCTCTTAATTTTTAGCCTGAAATATTTGTAGTTTAAAAACGTGATATTTCCTGTATTTTGTCTCTAGCAGGCTTGGACTGAAATGATCTTCTACAATTAACTCTTAAACAAAAAGCATATTTTGATTTCAGGGAGGAGAAAAGGAATTCTAAAATGTTCCAGACAAACCATGAGTACTGAGCCTCTGATTAATTCCGTGCAATTACTGTAGTGGAGGTCTGCAAGTAGAGTCAAACTCATTCAACTTTCTTGTAGACTGCCCTGTCTACCATGTAGGTATTTTAGACCTTATATAAATTAGGTTTGCCTGCATTTGCTTAATGACATTGCACGTGAAGAACTGCATAGCTGATTTTATCCTCTGGTTATTATGCAGCTTTTGCTTTTGATATTGAAACTGATGCAGAAATACGCTAGAAGGATGATAACGTAAACAAAGCTGTTGTGGTTTAACCTGGCAGGTAGCTAAACACCACACAGCCGTTCGCTCACTCCCCCCCAGCCCC
>NW_008795138.1:8810097-8810710 GCF_000699145.1 Aptenodytes forsteri | reverse complement strand
TTGTGCACCTCCAGCCTTCTCAGTCGGTAGAGCATGGGAAGCTGAAAAGTCCTTGACTAGTGTAAGCACTACTTAGCAACAACTAAAACATTGGTGTGTTATCAACATTGTTCTCACCCTAAATCCAAAACACAGCACTGTACCAGCTACTAGGAAGAAAATTAACTCTATTCCAGCCAAAATCAGGACAAAAGCAAAACCAAAAATGGCAGCTTTAAAGTAGTAAAATTAAAAACTCTCTTTACTGTGCGGCATTATGGTTTATGTTGAAATAGACCTGTGAGGCATAAAATTATTTTTTCCACATAAGAGGAAATCACAGTCTCTCACAGCTGCATAAAGACTGAAGACTTTTATCCTACTCTATTTTTCTTGTAAGACAACACATCAAAGTGCCTGCCAAGAAAAGGATTCTGTGATATATCACTAACAGAAGGCCATGGTTTCTTATTCTGTGGTTATATGCCCTGCAGTACAGATTTGGGTTTTTCAGTGAATAGCTCTGTGATAACCTTAAAAGACAGCCAGTTTCCATAAAAAACTGTACATTGGATCACTGGAGTCAATCTTTGTTATTACTCAAGTCTACTACTTTTCTTTTTCTCCCCCACCC
>NW_008795138.1:8808471-8810016 GCF_000699145.1 Aptenodytes forsteri | reverse complement strand
GGGAGAAAGAGTGAGAAGGGGAGAACCAGAACGGACTAGTGCTCAGGTAGCATTGATTAAAAAAAAGAAGCTGTGTCTCTAAAACTCCAGAAACCACTAGACCTTTTGTCACCTTGTATTTCCAGGAGGAAATGACTGCTCACATTTGCCACTGCAGTTTAATTCCAGCAGTCTTTATAGCAGAGTGAACAATTGCTTTCTCTCTCTCTATTCATGCAATTGCTCTTGCTTCCTTACTCTTTTTCCACAGCCTTAATCCATGTGAGGAAGGGCTTTTTTAATACTTTTGTTCACTAGTGTTCTGATTCCTTCTGATTCCTTAAATTTAGTATTCAGATTTCACCAGTGTCTTTTTTTCTCACCTATATGTACATTAACACACAATAGCAACAGTCACAGGAGAAGTGGAGTCAGAGGGGACTGACTCCAACCTGTAAAGGCCATCCTGGTCCCCTGAGAGAAACCTGTCTTGCCCCTCTTGGGGCCATGGTGCCACAGGGCAGGGGGGACAGAAGTAGGGGAGGGAGAACTAGGGACCTAGTAACTCATTGGGATCCACAACTCACTAGTTAATTAAGAAAAAGAGGCATCTCCAGAGGATGATTCAACTCAATAAATTTTTCCTCTAAGGGTTGCCCTGGCTGATCAGTAGACGTGATGTTTAAGCTGCAAACAACTAAAATAAATGGCATAAATGGCTTCAGCAAGTAACACCTCTTCAAAGTATTCCTCAGATTCCTGCTATTGTCAAGGGACCTAGTGTCTCAAAGAACAAAATATACCTTCCCAGGAGAAATGTCACAATAACACTTGAATCACATCTGTCTTTTTACTGTATCTAGACAAAAAAAAAAAAAATCTTTTTTTTTTTTTTAAATTTTGTAAATTTGAGATCAGTCTTAACACTTACAGGATCATGGAATCCATGTCAGTTTTCTTCTTGGATCAGTGAAGATGGCTACAGAAGTGAGAAAAGGGATACCAGAATATCTGAAACACTAGAATAAAACTGTGCCAGAAGAAAGAACGCTGAAACCCAGGGAGACATCAGCCACCCCCTTGAGTCCATGTCCATGTCTGAACTGGAGCTGGAAGAGCTTTGCAGCTCCCAGGTCTGAAGAGACCTGGGCCACAGGCTGACCAGAGGTCAGAGTGAGACCTGGGTAAGTTCAGGGCCTCAGCATGCTCCTGTAGGGTTACAGGGCCAGCTGCAGGACAGCCTGGGAGGCAAATCTAGCTCCTTTACAGTATAACATCTTCTGAGGGGAAGCACAAGAGAATAAGCAATGTAGCTGTCATAATGTCTCCAGTTCTGTTTGCTTATGATTTTATTTATCAAAGTCAAGCTTCTTCAGCTTAGAGATAATGAAGAAAACTCGCACAAAATAAAAACACTGTATAGGAAAAAGACCTCAGAACAATTAATGTAATTATAAAATGGTAATGCAAGAATTCGAGTTGCAGAAAGTCAGTCTGATTATCATGTGGTTATCTTTTTCTCTCCGAGGCAAAGCAACGTCAGCAAAACAGGAAAAAAAAAAATTT
>NW_008795138.1:8806416-8807010 GCF_000699145.1 Aptenodytes forsteri | reverse complement strand
GTGGATGCCCCATCCCTGGAAACATTCCAGGTCAGGTTGGACGGGGCTCTGAGCAACGTGATCTAGTTGAAGATGTCCCTGCCCATGGCAGGGGGGTTGGAGTAGATGACCTTTAGAGGTCCCTTCCAACCCAAACTATTCTATGATTCTATGATAAATTCAGGGAACTGCGATCTTGTCCTGGTTTTAGTTGAATTATTTTAAAAAACACATAATAATGTATCACACTCAGCCTACACTGAGTTTACAAAATGAGCCTACTATTACAATATACTGATTATTTTCTACCACTGCTATCAAAAGAATTGGGCCATGAAACCAAGGTGATAAAAAATAATAGTTGAACTAAAGAAACAACTGCAACATCAAATGAAGCATCTAAGTCATTTTGTCAGCTCTCATTTGACCTTTTTTTCACAGTTGGATTTTTAATAGACTGAGAGACAGTACTAAAGTAATGTGCTGTGCTTTCAGCCAAAGAACATATCAGTGCTGGCATAGATTTCATGACCCTGAAGCGTTCATATGTGTATCTAGCACTCAGACCTAAATCTCTCTTCTCCCTTTTTTCTTTTAAGTTAACTTGATTTTTTT
>NW_008795138.1:8796784-8806390 GCF_000699145.1 Aptenodytes forsteri | reverse complement strand
CTTTTTTTTTTTTTCTCGTCAGTGATCAAAAAATCTTGTTTAAAACCAAAAGGAAAATTAGGCTCACTTCATTTTTATGAGGGTCCGCTAACTCACAAACATAAATGTAGAATACTTAATCTGAGGAATTTATTTTAATTCTGTAAACTTTTACATGTATACTTACATGAATAGGTCTATTAGCATTAATTGGATTGTTAACGTGCCTAAAGTTAAACATTTATTTGAAAATTAGGATCCTTCTTGTACTGCTAACACAGTAAAGACCACAGTGCACATGCAGGTACACTGGAGTGAAAAATTGCGCTGCAGTGGTCTAATATCCTAGGAATACTTATGTCTTCCTATGGAGAAAATACTGTTTATATAGCTATGTCACATTTATTCCTGTCTCTCTTTGGAGATCATATGAAGATGATTTCTACAGATACTTTAAAAAGCCTTAGAAATTTTGTGTCTGGTATAGAAACACAACCTGGTAAGCCCTAGAGTGATCACAGAACAAGGCAGAAAGATACCCTGAATAACTATTTCTGAACAGTAAAATAGCCCAAAGGAACAGCAAAGATAATATGTGTTTTACTCTTTCCAGATAAGCAGAATAAGTATTTCACAGTTTTAAACTGAAGAAATTACTGTTGTTTCCCTTCTTCAGCTCCATATCTGGATTACAAATCTGTTATGTAAAAAAGAAATATGTACTAATTCTTTTAAAAAAAATTAGATGGAGAAATATACAATTTCACAAGCCTGAGGGATCTGAGGCTAACACCTCTGTCTTCCCTTGTGAAGTTGTATGGAATTACATCAATACATTATAAAATATGACCAGGCCTGTACCTGCTACTTGATGTTTTTTTATTTGATTGTTTAGCATCTCCTACTCTTAAAAATTTGCTTTTATTTGTTTTTCCTTAAAAGAAAACTTTATGACAATTTATTTGATTATGTGTGCTTGCAGACATTTGCTTGTCTCCGTAGCTATTTAATTGACAGGAGACATGTAATAGTTTAAGCTGATCTCAACATCTTTCTTAAAAAAATGTTGTTTTTTTAATTTTGGTTTGGGTTGAGGTTTTTACTTGATGAAAGACTTTCAAAATAAAACTTAATTGACTTGTTAGTGCACACTGAGGCTTCTAACAGACTGGTTGCAGTACTCTGAGACTGATCCAACTTGCATACGCAGGCTCCTTTTCTGTAGAAATCAGGGTGCAGATATTGGCCCATTTGTGTCTCATTCCAAATCTGGAGCCAGTATGAAGTTAGTGTGGGGAGATGAGAAGTGATTTGGCTCTCTGAGTTAGGTCATAGCTTTATTCAAACAGGAAAAGGTTTACCCAAACAGGTCATAGCTTTATTCAAACAGGAAAAGGCCTTATGAGATTGGGTAAACCCAGATAATATTTTTCATAAGAACAGAAAACAGTTGAAAATGTACAAATGAGAATTTGTACTTGGAATAGTGTTTCTTCTTGTCAAGCAAATATTCTTGTCTATATAGACCACAAACTTAACTCCAGTGTGAACAGCATAGACAGACCCATGGAGAGTTCAAAACCTTGGACTAAAATATTATTATCTGTAAAATAATGAAGGACAAATATTAGGGAAATGAAAATTAATACCAGTGTCAGAGCCAGAATGTTACTTCTTTTAGGACACATTCCTAATAGAAACTGGGGGACATCTTTCATCTTTAATTAAGTCTCAGAATAGACACAAGGCTTTTGTAGCATTGCCTCTGGATGATGCTGTAATGACCTTGTTTGTTGTTTATTACTTTTTTTAATGTCATCACTAAGAAATATTTTCTGTTAGAACTTTCTTGGAGCAAGAGATTTCATATATTGCTGAATTCCCTTACTCCAAATCTGTGTATGCTACCATCTAAATTAAGTTTTAATATGAACTTTATAATTAACCAATTAAAGTAAGCATAGAAGAAATTGTCACTTTGCCTTACTGAACTGTAAATAGCACTAAGGTTGCTTTACTCAACCAGCTAAACCCATGCAAACACCAGTCCTACAGAGATGTGCAACATAGATATTGTTTTCCAAATATTCCCCCTGAGACAAAGAATTGATGGGGAAGGAGAACTTGAAACCTTGTCTACTCTGTTTCTGGGTCAGAAACTGAGAAATAAACTGCATTCTTTCATGTACTGTTTTTTTTTGTGTTCCTGTCCTTTCTAACCCTAGATTATGGAGGAAGAAAGAAAATCACAACTGAACAAGAATTCCTTACAGTTCATACACTGTGTCATGTTCAATTACAGTTTTGCAGTAAATTCATAGTGATTCAAGATGTATTTAGAAATTCAGAAGATTTTGACCCCTTGCATATGTAACACCTTGCATGAATAACATAACTGGGATTATTTATGGAGCACCGTATCAGTAAGGATGGGTTTCTCTCAAAGTCTGCAGAATAGCAGCCAGATTTTCCCTGTTATAGAATGTATTTTCTCTCTAATTGGGGAATAATGGACAATCTTTCATAAACAGTAATTATTTCCCCTTGAGCAATCAGAGCAAATATGCAGAGACTACTACATGTAAAACGTAGAATATTCAGAGCAATTAAGCACACATTGCTCTGACTTCCAGCTGGCCATGAATTCTTTGTAATTAGCAAAACACCCAAGGTTCTTTTTCTTAGTCTCTGATTTGGCTTCCAGCTTCCACTAATGCTTTGCAAAAAATAGAAACTGCAACATAACAAAGTCTTGCTTATATAAAATTTATGGACCTACAGAAATACAGTTGTTATATAGTTTATATGGTTTTAAGTTTCCATAACTATTCAGCTCAACTTGTCTTCTGGATGCTGCTTCAAGCCATTTTTGTTTTGGCTGGAACACACTACATATGCTCCGGTAATGATGATATCTACTAAAACCATTGTACTAACTGTCACACAGCTGTTAATCACAGATACATGAGGTTTGTGAGGGGGCTGCAAGTCATCTAGATCTTTAATCTGGATATGCCTGCTCCTCTGTCTTAAGTAAGCACATCAGAAACACTGAAGGGGCTTCTAATCTCGAAAGCACATCAGAAACACTGAAGGGGCTTCTGATTTACTGATACTCTGATTTATAAGAAAACAAAACAAAACCCCATCCCTCCCCCAAAAAAGAAACACCTTAAGGACTTTGGAACGAACTTTTAACACAGAGAAAATTAGATACAATCAAGATGGACTGTAATATGAAGGGCATGCTAAAAATTCCACTGGGCCCTTGCAGAATGACACCTCTCCTTTTTTTCTTAAACTAGCAACTTTTAGGATCACTTTGGGGGGCCACGATCTTTAATAGCCCTCCATGTGTTCCCAGAATAAAGCGTTATTTCTTCTGTGCCTCTGGAAAACTGTGTGCCTGTTTTCCAACCAGACTTTTCAGTTGCTCTCAGAGAGTTTGCTGTCTTTCTATTTCTAGAGGTTTCTACCTAACTTTGACCAGCCAGCAGGAGAGAGCCTTCATCTCTATGACCTGGTGAATTCTTTTAATAGAACATACCATAGAAACAGTGGACAAACAAACAAACAAACAAAGACATAACATTCGTCACAAACCGAAAAGTTAAACTTATGCAACGTGATGTTCTTAAAAAGGTCTTTTGAAGACGTACATATTGATCAAACACATTTATTTTTTCCACTAAATTACATTACAAATGGAAAAATTCAACATCGGAAAGCATTTCATCATTATTGTCTCTCACTATTTTTGTTACAAAGCATACTCTAAAAATAAATATACAGCTAATAAGAGCATAGAATACTTTCTTCTACTTTTAGGGATTTTGGACTTCAGCTGACATATTGAGTTTAGTAAATATTCTGTAATTAAGTGTAATAAATCTCCCTTAGTACACTTCTGTTCTCACCTTATGGATTTCTAGGAAATATACTAAGTATTATAATACAAACCTAATCATATTTCTACAGAAGTCAGTGGAATTTATAACTCATTGGCTGAAAGTCATATCTATTACCTATATATGACTCAATATCATATATCACCTATTTAGGAAACTCTTTTAAAGAAGTATTATGAAGTCCTGAATTATTTTAATGAACTGTAATATTTACTTCAAAATATATTTTAAATTTTTCCTTCTCCTTTTAGAAGAAAACAAGCAGCACCAGCAATTTTTTTGCTAAGTACCTCATCTTCCTCTTTAGCAATAGCTAGTGGGCTTCTCTGTACTACTATATAATGTAATCTGGCTCTGATTTTGAATAATGTTATTAAACTAAGACATAGATACATCACATCTCTATTAAGAACTGGTTTCTCCAAATTATCACTACAATCAACAGAGACAGACACTACTTTTTCTGTCCTTTGACTTTAAAAGGTACCTGGGGTGACCAAACTCAGTTTAACCATCTTGGATATATTGCTAGAATTGAATAGGGCAAATTGGGTCATGTGTATATATCTCATTAAAAGCTATCTTAATTATGGTTTCATTCTCTGTTTTTGTGTACACACACGCACACATATATATACACATGTATCTATATATATAGATATAAACAAAATGTGGGGGTTTTGTGCTTGAAACAACATTCATAAGATGAAGCAACTACAGTAGAGTGTTAGAATGCAAGTAACCATTTTGTATAAAAAGTAAAAGTTTAATGCATGCATGTACTAAAACTGTAGGAGTTGGTGTTTGGGGGTGGGGGGCATTTTAGGATTTTTTGGGATCAGGTCAATTCTGATTAATGACAGTAAGGCTTACTAGGGCTGTCAGAGAGATATTGAACTATTTAAATTAATACTACTGAGTTCTTATATGCTGCAGTTTGTACGTGTACATGTTTGCACTTTTAATTATCTCTTGCAACAGTTTTAGTTTACCATTATCTTAGAAACTCCAGAGTCTGTTAATACCAGATCTGCAATAGTGGAAAAAAGAATCTGCTTTGCTTCATCTCTTGCAATGCCCTCAAGGTGTGATGTTATCTAAGAATAATTCAGGCACTGTTCATCTTAACTGCTTAATTACTGGATGCACATTTTTGTCTTCAGAAGTCAAAGCAATTGTTTTATAAAAATCTTGAGTTTACAGACTCGTGTTTAAGTCAATTTCTTTGCAATCTATATCTAAAGCGAGACTTTAAATTATCATGTATTGAACCTATTTTAGAACATGCACTAGAAAATAAAAAATAGACATAAGATAGCCTAAGTTTCCTTACTTCTGATGAGACTATTGATTCTATTCAAAATTAGAACACTATAACCTACTTAAAAATCAACAAATATTCCTGCATGTATGCCTTGATGCATTAGAAATTGGCCTGTGCTGATACTTTAAATTATCCTTGTGTGCACAGATTAGCTGCTAGGGCTACCTTAACCACATGAAGGCCATCGTCCCTTCCTTTAGGCCCTTCAGAATGTTGAGTTTGAAGTCTAATGTTCTGCTTCTCCCTTTCCAGCTTATCTCTATCCAGGGAGATGTGAATAAATCCTACCACTGGTTTCTGACAAACATCTGCAACATCTTCATAAAGCAGGACACGATAGTGAGAAAGTGGTGACATGAGTTGGTCTATAAGCTGAGAGATGTGTCCAGTAAGACCCTCTTTCTATACCATTTTAGAAGCTAGGTCATATGCCCCCTGCATAGCTTGCATAGCTCATGGGACCTCAAAGTGTAAAGCCCCAATTAGGAAATGTGCAGACGATTTGATAGTGGCTCACCTAAAACTGATTTCTTCTTGTCTTTGGAATTTTTGCTTTTGTACTTATTTCTGTTGTAGTTCATCTTAGAATGATAGTGGTAAAGTAATGGGGGGGGGGGGTAAGAAGGGAGCACAGGAGGCAGAAGATCGATACTGTTCACCTAATTCAATTATTTAATGCTGCTCTTTGAAGGAATCTGTATTACCTTACACTCCAATACATAACAGAATGATTGCCTAACCTATAATGAATGCACTGTCAGAGGGTGAAACCAACCCAAAAGCACCTTCCAAAAAAAAGAGGCCTTGAGTATGCCTACCCAGCTCTGGTAGGTTGATTGGTTGTTTTGTTTTGTTTTCTTTTTTTCTAGCATGTAGAAGGAAATGCTAAAAAAGTAGTACACATTTTAATTTCTTTCATTTTTTTCTCACCCATACACTATAATTTGTATGACATAACTACCAGTCATTTGGACACAATGTTAATACAGCCATTAAAAGTTATCTTAATAGACAAGTTGGCGTATGTTTGCTCCTAAAGTAATCTTCACTCGTTGAAGATGAGTATCAGGATTGTAATGTACTTTTCCATGAACAATGTTCTAGAAATACCTACATGATAATTAAACCTTACTTAAGAATACCATTCAGATACAAATGCACTTTAACAGTAAATTTAATTCTATTATGAAGAGAGTTTAATTGTGATATTACTTAATATTTAAAGCCAAAACTAAAATATGTCCAAGTTTTTGTCTTTTTTCTTCAACAAACTTAACTCAATTTGATAACAGCTTTATATGAATGAGGACTGAAGAGCTCAAACCTTAGGCATTAACATTTTAAATATCCATTAAATGCTTTTGAAAACTCTGAGATGAAACTAAACACCCTCTGTTCAGGAAGAAAAACCCAGATAGTTTGTTTTACTAGAAGGGCAGTGAAATTGATTTTTTTTTTTTTTAACAGTAAATCATTAAAAAGCATACATGCTTGCATACAATGCTTTGCAAGATATTTTTTCTTTTTTCTTTTTTCTTTTTTCTTTTTTTCTTTTTTCTTTTTTTCTTTTTTTTTTTTTTTTTCTTTTTTTCCTTTTTCAAAATTCTGCCAGGATAAGCTGTATTTTAACAATGCATAAATGATTCTTTCTAAATACAAAAAGGAAACTTCTTGACACCTTCGTTCAGCTCTAAATTAACAGAACTGAAAATGCTAGGATGTCTAATAAAAATTCAGCATCTGCTTTTCACTGTCATATTCCTTACATGCTAATGTGGAGATCAAGGTAGGTGGATAAAAGGTTTAATATTTTTAGCTGAAGAAAGTTCTATTATGAATTAAGTAGTCAGCTGAGCCTTGTTAGAAACATAGCGCTGGAAAAAATTCAAAGAGGCTTTGGACCTGCATAAACTTAAGATAGTAAGGAAGAGATTATTTTAAAGACACAGATATATTTCTTGTGTAATTCCTGGTTCATAGGAGAGGGTTCAGATTTTATGGTTGATTTTGTCCTTTAGGAATGTATACATCTTGTGGACACATCTAGAGGTACTAATGTGTATACACAGGGTGTTTCATTCTCTGCCATCTATTTCACCAGGTGAGAGTTGATCTCAAATCTGGCAAAATGGTGACTTTCGTCTATCCAGATCTCCACTGACATTGAAAGTAAACTATCTCTTTGGACCAGTGAAGGTTCAGATCCAGCCCTGGAATGAAACTTTCTATAACAAAATTTTGTGCATCTTATTGTATTTTATACTGTTGTTTTTATTTTCTTTCTTCACCACCCCAATCACTTAAAAAACAATACTACTTTAAATGTTTTAAACACTTATCTGAGTGTTTATGGATATGTTGCTAACAATTGCTATTGACACAAAAGTGAGCGTTTGACCAAAATCATAACAAAAAGGAATTCAAATTGTACACAAAAGTCAAAGAATTTTTGTCATTTTGGCTTTGTCTTTCTCAACAGTCAATGCACCACTGCTTCACAGACGTTTCGTGACTATGTTGCCTGACCCATGAAATTGCCTTTTTATGCTCATGCATATGTTAACAAACATTGATTTATTGTGTCCTCCCTGCACTAAATGGGTCAATGGTAATGCACTATAGATTAAATGTTTAGGGGGGCGTGTCTGGTTTGTTCCATTTTTTTCTCTAATTTTTTTTTAACATAATGATATATTAAATTCAAGGTTTTGCTGGTTATAATAAGGTAGGACATAATTTGTGTATAAATAGCATAAACATTTTTTCCTATTAACTAAAAATGCATGATACATTTTTAATGGAGCACATGGAGATAAAATAATCCTATATATCTAATAAAAGTGACATGAATTAAGGAAGTAATTATAGAGATGTTTGTTAGGTTCAGAAACTGTAGGTCAGCTTTGCTTACAAAGATATTTCCTTCATATCATATGAAAAATCTTTGAATTCTATAAGCTATACGTTATTCAGTCTAGACAGCAAAAATGCTCTTGGTCTTGCTCTTTGCAGTTGTAACTGGCTTGTGTTAAGAAATCAATTGAGATGGCAGATGTTAACAATTTCTGTATCTCTTGATATCATATGTTCTTTTATTAGCAGAAGGCTTGAGTGCTACAACTTTTTCTATCGAAAATTCAGATTGTCTCTTCATGATTTATTTTTTAAGGATATTAGATTTTCCTAACAGATCTTTCTAAAGGTTTATTTTGTTTAAGATCCACTTTTGACAGCAAGTCATTTGATGTATTGGATTTTTGGGGGATTGTGGGTTGGTTTTCGTTTTGGTTTGGTTTTTTTAGTACATAAAATAAATAGCTTTCCTTGATGTGTAGTATTTTTTCCTGCCTGTTACTTTAGGCCTCTGAAAGTATGGGAGATCTCAGTGCCCCATACAGGTGTCAGCATACTGGTATGAATGTTTTCTTTTCCTGCTATTCCAGTTCTGATCTTTGTTATTCTAGGTCTTCTCTGACAAAAGCAAATAGGAGAAAAGAAAATTAATCTGCTGCAACATAAACATATCAGAAAAAACCTTTTTTACTAAAAGAGATGTCAGAAAAATGCAGTGACTAAAATGGGAGATCTCTTTAGTTTGTTTTTTTTTTTTTTAAATAAATATTCCTAAAAAATGCAGAAGTCATATCTAAGATTGATTTTCACTGGTTTATTGTGTGAAAACACACTTTTAAAAACATATTATGTGCTGTTCACCTCACACGTTTGCAAGAAGTGACAGTCTCCAAAATTAACAGGTGGAAGAACTACAGAGAGAGTGAAGATTTTAGAATATCATAAAAATGCAAAAGTCAGATTGAGCTGGCAGGCGGCATATAAGGTTTAAAAGTAAAGAGCTGAGTTTTAGGCATAAAAGGAAGTGAAGAAAAAAATGGAATAATTAGTTGATTCTACATAGAAAATGTAAGGGTATGGAAGGAAAGTATCATATATGTCACATAAGTCATATAAGTAATTCTTTATTTTTAATAGATAAGTTCATTGTACTGCAGTTAGCAGAGTTATTTGTTTTTTCCTGACTTCATTGGTGGTCAAACCTAAAGTATATTTAGTTAGGCCCTGGGATTTTTTTGGCGAACATTTTACTTTTAGTCTTTTTTTAATTTTATTTTAAGTTATGTCATACAGAATGGAGAATCTGTATCAGAACTGGCAAGAAAGACAGTCTGCTCAGGTATTGTAAAAAGGGGTGGATGTGAGGGTGGGAAGTATTATAGAATCATAGGATGATATAATCATTTAGGTTGGAAAAGACGCTTAAGATCATCGAGTCCAACCGTAAACGTAAGACTACCAAGTCTACCACTAAATCATGTCCCTAAGCGCCTCATCTACACATCTTTTAAATACCTCCAAGGATGGTGACTCAACCACTTC
>NW_008795138.1:8789601-8796731 GCF_000699145.1 Aptenodytes forsteri | reverse complement strand
TTCTGATACAGGCCAGGATGCCATTGGCCCTCTTGGCCACCTGGGCACACTGAATATATATTTATTCTAAAGCACAGTTCCTTTTTCACATATTACAGATTCTTTGAATTTTTACTGCTGCTTGGCTGAAACCTAACTGAACAGTTATAAGATAAAAGGACATGGTTTTATAGCTTTGAAGAAATTAAATTATGTATCTTGAAAAAATTAAGAAGAATTGCATATCTCAAACACATGAATATAAATTATGTTGTGGAATATAAGATTTGCATATTTTAATATAAGTATGATCTTCCCTGTGATACAATATTTATAACATTGTCCTGTAATTATTTGGTCAGTATTCCCTGATATTTTTATTGCATATAATTTTTGTGATATAACAGGCAGTAAAGTCACTGAAATTATATTTTTCATCTTGAACAAATGAACTTTTTTCCACTTCCATACCATCATTTTTTTTTCTTTTAGGACAGTTACTGACAGTACTGGGTGTAACTTCGTAGAAAAAATTAAAATTAGGATTTTGTTGATTCATTTTCCGTCTACTTTTTTCCCCTCATATTATGCAGTTCTGCTTGATTCATTTTCCGTCTACTTTTTTCCCACATATTATGTATTTCTGCAAAATTTAAAAAAAAAAAAAAAATCCTTTGAGACATATCCACTCAAACAAAGGGTTTTCTTTCCAGACATGATTTGGAATCTCTCTATCACTACTACTCTGAGAAGTAAGACATCTACAAAATAGCTGCCTGCTGAGCTGTTTCTTCATTTTCCATGACTGAATGATGTCTTAGCGAACTTTAAGTGGACAGGAAAGAGCTTTTTTTTTTTTTTTTTTTGGTCAGAAACACTCTAAAATTACTTTTCATTGTTGCATTTTGCTCTCTTGTAACACTGTAGCTGAAAAATAGTTGTAATTTTGCTTTTATGGAATAAATATCTGTTTCCTCTTATAAACTTGTCTGGTTTTAGGAGTTTACATGACATTGGCAAGCAATACATATGCCTTTTCCAGAATTAATGGCTCCTTGCAGAACAATGT
The DNA here is from genome assembly GCF_000699145.1 of Aptenodytes forsteri. Classification (NCBI taxonomy): domain Eukaryota; kingdom Metazoa; phylum Chordata; class Aves; order Sphenisciformes; family Spheniscidae; genus Aptenodytes; species Aptenodytes forsteri. The sequence goes on along the minus strand of NW_008795138.1, from coordinate 8,795,683 downwards.
TTGCAGATAAACCCATGGAGGATTTCAAGATTTACCAGACTCCCTGAGTTACTGTTAAAAAGTGGTATTGACAGGTAAAGGGTGACAAGCAGAAGATTCTCCTAGCAGGTATTTCATATCAATGTTTCATTAATAAAAGAAAAATAGAAAAAGAAAAATTGACCAGATCTCCTGGTGCTCTGCCTAAGACCATTAGATCATCTATTTCTTCTTTTCTTTTACTTCTTTATTCTCATAATTATTGTAATGGAAAATTATATAAAATATTAGAAACCAGAAACAGGTGTGAAACTTGTTATTTTTCATGATAAATAAATCACTAAAACATGTGGTTTGAGCATCCAGTTATACTAACAGTTGATATTTCCTCTAGATTTTTTGTTTGTTTGTTTGTTTGTTTGTTTCTAAATATTCTGAGAATGAGATAGAATCATAGAATCATAGAATAGTTTGGGTTGGAAGGGACCTTTAAATGCTAGTTTCAGAAATGATACTATACTGAGAATGTAATTTGTGTTACTGTCACAAGCAAGACAGAATAAACGAAAACCTGTAGCGGATCTGAATATTGGGGTTTAATTAAGAACCAACAAGATTAGAGCTTTTACCCTGCTTGGTTAAATCACACACTCACTCACAATCTTTGCCATAGCATTACAGTCACTAGATCTTTACTTCCTTTCCCTGCAGGGACATCACTGCTGCTCTAAGAAGGTCAGGCAGAAGGTTGCGTCACTTTCTGCTGTGGAACTTCTCGCGGTTACCAGTCTTGGGTGTCACCGGCCAAGGTCCCTGGGCATCACCTGGCATTGGTCTTCATGCAGCTTTTTGTTCTCAGGATCTTTTTTCCAGCCAAAATCTTCACCTCCTTCTTCCCTGGACCCCAAGTCCACAGTTTTACCATTGGTTTCTCATCTATGTGCAGAAGAAAATGCATGAATACTTGAAAAAGCTGGTGGGAAAACAGCTCTAAAAGAAAAACGAAATTACCTTGTTTCCTTTGTAGCTCATCAACTATACAGAAACTGTTCTTGAATTATGCATCTAGGATTTGCCCTTTTCTCTAACATATAAAATATGATTTATTCAGTTCCCACAGTGTAAACATACAGTTTCTTTTACTCTTACAAACTCAAAATATCCCTTGCAGAGCATCTCTAATCTGTGATATAAGTCATCTATGAATTGTTTTCTTTGGCTTCTGATTTGTTTGTAAGGCCAACAGCTTCTCCTTTCTGTTTCAATAAACTTAGAACCTCCTAAGAATAAGTATCTATGCCAATGTTTTTAATTTCTTCTTTCTAATGTACCTTAATAGGGGGAAAAAATTAGTAAACCTTTATTAAAGTGGGATCACAGACTTCACTATCCTTAACATTCTGTTATTTGTCTGCTCTTTCCAGGACCTCATCTTCATTCGATGCTGTTTTTTCTGACAGCTTTTGCCTTCCTAACATTGCTTCTTGCTTTTGGCTTCCAAAACATTATTGAGTGGACAGAGCAAATCATTCTGCAGCAAAGCATGGAAGCCACTTGACCTCAGTTCATTGCTTGGGTTTTATTCCTTTTTTTTTCTCAGCTATGCTGCATTGCCCCTCCTTTTCACTCTATTCATATGACATGAACTATTCAGTCCTTGCAGAATAAACATACAACTTCTTTGGGCATTTAAGCTCTGAACTCTTCTTTTTGGGTACAACTTTATCTAGTTTTGAGCTTCAGAGACCAGTTGGCTCCCTGGTACCATCTGTAGCCTTTCTTTTCTGTTAGACCCCCTGAAACCTTCCTTCTTCCTCCTAGAGATGGAGCTGCCTGTTCTCCAAGAATACAAGGCCTAGGTCTGATACAACACTACTGCAGGCTTCTGGTCCAGTCTTATGAGAAAAACATTAAATTATGAGAAAGAGCTCCAAGGATATCTGTAGAGAGATGAGAAAGGCAAAATTAAAGACAGGGAGGATAGATGAGCTGGGATTGTTAATATCTCAAGGACTTAAAAAGAAAGAAAGGTATAATATCCTAAAAAACAACGAACTAAAAAAAACCCAATGAACAAAAAAAACCCCAACAAACCAAAAAAGCCAACACAAAGGTAAGCCAGGAGTCATTGGATCATCAGCTTGAGTCATCAGAAAATTGAGTCATCTTTGTCATCACCATGCTGGTGTTTGTGGAAGATGGCAACTCAGTAACACTGAGAACATTCATTCCCGGGAGCTGTAGAGGCCAACACTTACTCAGGTGTCTTATCAAAGGTGGTAAGCATATCAATGTTTACTTTAGTAGCTCATTAGCTACTACCTCTCTCTTGTGCATGTAAACCAACAAATAATTCCTTTATATTTTTCAGTTGAGTATACTCTCCTGGCAGAATGTCTTTGTTCAAGGCTAAAAATTACCAGACTGATCCAAAAGAAGGGAGGTAAAACATTGACCAGGAGATATCTGAATTTCTTTGAAGAGTTCTACAAAATATTTGCATTATGTTAGTTTCAGTTCAGCTGCCCAAATCATAAAGGTTTTGGGTGTGTGTCTGAACATTTATGAATTTGAGGGACATTATTGAATTCAGGTAAGCTTTTTTGGCCTGTGATCATACTACTTCTATAGAAAATGCATCTTGCATAAGTATCCTAATCTTTATTTATTCTTTGGCTGAACAACTTTCTTTATAACCCTCATCAGACTGTCACAAGGCTGTGCTCAACCTCACCCATTTGCGGACTGGTAATTCTTCATGGGACTCACCTCTTACTAATAGACACCTGGGATGGGATTTAGATACTTAATAGTGTTGTCTAGTGTTTTTATGAGATGTTTTAGGCTATCCCAAACAAGTGTTTGGGGCTGTCAGTTATAAGACAGCACCTAGAGGAGACATAACTCTTAGCAGAGAATCAGCTGGGGGCTAGGTGGGATTATCCCATGAAATCTAAAATGGCATTAATGTCCGTGTTTAGACAGCTGTGTCTTATCCCAGCATCTGGTCATTTGACCTATTTGAGGTCCAATGACAAAATAGACGAGTGACTCAAACAGCCATAGACTATCCTGTCTCAACTCTGAAAGGTACAGGTCACCTCACAGGCTCTGTTTCAGATATATCAGCCCCAAGAGGATGTCTCAGGTACCCTAGGGCATCTGAAAGGTCATTATGGACGGTGGACCTGAGCCCAGATTTCCACTGACTATAACAAGAACTTGGACACCTAATCACCAATATTGACACTTAAATGTAAGTGTCTTAACATTGAGGTAAATTCAATTTCTAAGTCTGATATTGAATCCCATCAGAACTGTATTTTTTAATGTTTACTAGTGAAAAGAATCACAACTTTGTTTCCAATCCCATATACTGTTGTATTGTTTTTGGATGGGATAGATTTAATTTTCTTCATAGTAGCTGGTATGAGGTTGTTTTGGATTTGTGCTGGAAACAGTGTTGATAATACAGGAGTGTTTTCCTTATGTCTAAGCAGTGCTTAGGCCTTTTCTGCTTCTCACCCCACCCCACCAGCGAGTAGGCTGGGGGTGCACAAGAAGTTGGGAGGGGACACAGCTGGGACAGCTGACCCCAACTGACCAAAGGGATATTCCATACCATATGACGTCATGCTCAGCATATAAAGCTGGGGGAAGAAGAAGGAAGGGGGGGACGTTTGGAGTGATGGCATTTGTCTTCCCATGTCACCGTTACGCGTGATGGAGCCCTGCTTTCCTGGAGATGGCTGAACACCTGCCTGCCGATGGGAAGGAGTGAATGAATTCCTTGTTTTGCTTTGCTTGCGTGCACAGCTTTTGTTTTCCCTATTAAACTGTCTTTATCTCAACCCACAAGTTTTCTCACTTTTTCCCTTCCAATTCTCTCCCCCATCCCACTGTGGGGGAGTGAGTGAGTGCATGTATGAGACTTAGCTGCTTACCACAGTTAAAACACAACAACCATCATAATACAAGTAATTAGTTTGGGTAGTCAAAGGTCTGACAGGATATCATTATCTCAACGTGAGCTTACTCAAGACAGGTTATGCTATCTAACAAAGCTTCTATTTTGAGGGAAAGCAAGGAACATGTTGGGTTTACACTTAGGCTTACAATGGTTTTACAATTTTTGTAGGCGGAGTCTACCTTAGTTTAAGGTATGGTGAAACTGCCAACTCCTCTATAAAATATTTGTCATACAGTAATTCTCTACAAGATTGTCATAGAGTAATTCTTATTTGCTGCTTGCTTTTACTTTACTATTCTTTCAAATGGAACTCAGGAAAAGGGACTGTCTTGTTTTTTCCTTCCAGTTTTTGACATCTTGATCGTATGAAAAGCTTGCTTAATGAAAAATGTACTCTTTGTTGTCGTTGTTGTTTTTCTTGTCTTTGTACACGTTGCCTCAAATAAACCTGGTTCTTTTCATTATTGCAGTGTGACCATTGTCTGCTAATCTTGAACCACGCTTGGGAGTTGCTTGGAATTATTCTAGCTGTTATAGCCAAAGCACTGCCTGAGACTGTGCTAACACTGTAATATTGTAAACAGATAAGATTCAATACCTAGTAAAGTTCACTGTAAGTACCCAATTTATGAGTATAAATTTCAATTCCTTTGTGTTTCATTTCTTTCATTAAAACAGACTACCAACAAACTGTAATTTTAATTTTAAATTAAATTAATGAATGTCCTTATATAAGCTAGTACAAGGGGGCATAATTTGTTTTTTTTCTTCTATCTCTTTTATGGTAAGGGATTTTTATACTACACAAACATGTTTAAGTAAGTAATGGTTGAATAAATAATATTCAATGACATTGTTAAGCAAATATTCACTATGTTGGAGTTGTTTATTATAGTAGCCTATTAAAAAATCAGGTCTACTACTCAGTGTTGAGAAAAGTGGTGAAATTCAAGTTCCTAAGAAATAGATGTATTAGGTATTATTTTCATTTTTGGAATGTAAAATTCCATATTTGATATATGAAGATTCGATATAATTAATATTCTAATTTAAATACTCTAAAGCTTAACTCCTTAATCTGAAAAATGAATGACTCTATCATAAGTCTAATAACCCTAGAAATGAGATTAAAACTATTTTATTCAAGAATTAATATGTAAAGAGCCATAAGAATATAACAAGACCTCATTGACTGTAGCCTGCTATTAGCCATTTCAGAGTTCCCTAATAATGCCAGTAAATCATATGGTATAACTTAGCTGTCATTTTTACAGCAAACATTTTGTATGGTTTTGATCCTATTTTTTTCAGTTTCTTTCTTGTAAGTCTATAGGTACTAGTTCCAAAAGTTTTAGTGAAGGACTATGTATTGCAGTAAAGTACAAGAAGTACCTTATTTAACTTAGTGATCTATTTCTAGAGATATCAAACCGCAGTGTAACTCTGGTGTCACTACTTTTAAAGACAAACTTTCTGGGACAAGGTTGTGTATATCTGTTACACAGAAGGTCCCCATCGTCTGAGCAGTCTCAAATGATCAGGGAGGAAACTACAACTTTGAGTGACTGTTCATGAATATATTTGTAAATACACTGACCTCTGTGATCAGACCATTTTCAAAATTCTTACACAGAGTGAACGTTTTCATTATAAAAAATATTTCCAAATTAACTTATTGATTTCTTTTCTGTCTAATGCTTGCTGAAAAAAAAAGGTATTGCCTTTGCAAAGAAGTGAAATAGTAAATATTATCCTTTCCATGATTCAGTTTTAATGTTATTTCTTAAATTGTAAAACATATTAATTTGATTAACATTTTAATTATGTAGTTCTGCTTCTAGATCCCAGGTGACTCCTTAGCTTTAAAGCTGACAATTTGGTCTTAAAGACATTCTCTGTTGAGTTCATTAAGAAAATGAATTTTTCATTGAAATCCTAAGATTAATCAATTTTCAAATAAAATGGAATTCAAAGTTACCTGTTATCTTCAAGGAGAGATAACAAAATATTAAGGAAGTTTCAAAAATTTAAACTAATTATTTATGTCTCTTTCTTTTATATTAAATGTAGAACATAGCTCATGAGCTTGGAATTCAGTTACAAATGCTATTATTATTATTATTATTATTATTA
>NW_008795138.1:8782616-8789590 GCF_000699145.1 Aptenodytes forsteri | reverse complement strand
TTATTATTATTATTATATTTTAATTTTTCTGCAAAACCAATATGTCTAAGAATGTGTATTCTGGCATGTCTAAAGCAATCTAAAAAGCTCATATCTTTACAACTGAATAAGTGCATCTCAGTGCCAACAGCACTGAGGGGAATTGGGGATTTTATTATTTGGAAATTTTATTAGTGAAGTAAAAACCTCACTCTTGTCCAAGCCCATAAAAATCCATAAAGTAAAACAAAACAAAACAAAACAAAAAATACGTTTAAAAGAACTTATCTTTTTTGACTTGCCTTAGACATTCACTGAAATTATGTTCCTCATCTCGTTCTCTCTTCCGTCAAAATACAGTAACACCCCATTGCAAATTAAAAAATCCAGGGAACAGGAAGCAGAAGGAGGATCTCTGGCTGATCAGGAATAACCACATGATCACAGAGTGCACAAATGGCTCCCTGTTCTCTAACCTTATTTTGTGTATATAATTCCTACTTTCACAATGGCCTGAAGCGTCATTCTATACATTAGTGGGTAGGGCATCTTGTGGAATCAAACACAAGAGAAAATCCTGATCTACTCTGTCCAAACCAAAGTCTCTAATCATTAAACTACTAACCATTTTTCAAAAGGTAATTGCCGTCATTATTAACAGTCTTTTAGCTACTCATTTAGGGATGCAATTCACAAGACAGCAATCCAGACATGGGGTCACATATGGATGGAGGAGTCCTGGCCTCTGATATGAATGGTCAATTGTGGCCCAGTGCTGGGCCTTTCTTAATGACTAGATAGAGGCAGATCCCTCCACCCTGCTTCCAGATTGTCTTTCAAGCGAATTAACTCCTTTCTTGACCTGTATAAGGTGATCATGCACTTACCTGTGCTGTTACAAATAAAGAGCTAAAAGAAAACTACCTGACTGCTAGGCAATATAATGTCAAAATGTAAGCTATATCTATACACCAAATAAAAGGCTGGCAGGGAATAAGCACAAACTCTGACCTCTGGTTATCACAGCCATTGGACAGACAACATAAGAAATGGAATGCATCAAAAGAATAATGATCAAGGAGTAGACATCTTCTTTGAAATATGACTGTTCAAGTATTTTTGGAAGAGTGAAACTAAAATAAGGAATAAAGAAAAGCCGGTATCTTGGCATAAAAGATCCTCATAACACAGACTAAGGAAGTAGGAGTCTTCAAGTTAGACACTGCAACTACATTTCTACTAGCAAATAAAACAGGGCCAGGGCACGGCCTCAAACTCAGGCATGCTATCATTCATGCTGTTTAATTGTTACTATGTTCTCTGGCACAGTTTTAGCTGTGCCAATTAAAGTTCCCTCACATACAGACACAATTCCCCTGAAATTAGGCCTAAAATTGTTCCCTATGGGTAATTTAGTTGTAACCATCTGGGGCAGAAGAGAATATAGGCATATGGATGTGAAAAATGAATGTCACTTAAACTCTCAGCCAGACATCACTATTAATTCTGGTTTATGTATTATTGTAAACAGTGGTATTTAAAAGTGGACCCTACCACCCCCAAATTTACTAGAAAGTCAAAAGTTATGCAGTCTAGTGACTGCATGAGTTAGGTATCTCAGAATATTAACAATAACAGTAGTAGCAACATTAATAAAAACATTTTCCAGATAGATGAATTTTAATCCATTTAAACTTAGATCACAGGAATATATAAGGCAGGGACATAACCTTTAGTCTTCTGCATGTGTGCTTCGGATGGGTGTCTTGGCCCACTGAAGATCCAGAGGAAAATTCGTTGTAGTGCTACAGGAAACTAGAGTCTTGATAATACTTTATGAATGCATAATTTCTTCATTATTTTGACCAAAACTTTTAATTGATTAAAATACCCATAAATATGAAACATTTATGGGTATAAATATAAATAAAGAAATCAAGATTATAGTCAATTATCATACCCACACTCTATTTCTCAGAGCTTCAGCTTTGTTGCTTTCATGTGTTCCATATAGGGTTAAGGTCTCTTTGATTTAGTAATGACAACATGGTCCCAGTCCTCCATTTTGAAAACCTTACTTTCTATCCAGTCCATTTCTAGACTTCAGTGTCACTTACTCAGTGTCTATTGTTTAACTGTTATTTATACCTCACTCAGAAATAGTTATTTGTAATTAATACCAGGTGTAAAAAATATCACATTGATCAAATATTCAACCTACCAAGTATTGATCTGCTATAGATCAATATTCGTAGAACTCATCAACCATGCAGAATGATGGAATAGTCATGTACATTAAAATATAGACTTATATTCTTTTCCAAAGTAAGTGAAATTGAAAAAAAACAGTAAAATGCTTATACTCTGCAAATTTTATCATTTAACATTTTAGTTTGTCTTCAATTACTAAAGCAAAAATATAACCATTCCCAAAGGCAAACCATAAGAGCACAGAAAATTTCTGAAAACTCTCCAACGTGTTACAACTCAAAACAAACAAAAAAGAATGTAAATTTTTATGTCAGAACATGGTGGTTCAAAATGTCTTTGATAGTATTTCTACCTGAATTTTTTCTCAGAATTTTGACTTCAAAGAGTGGGATTTATTTGCCTAAATACATCTAGAGAGTTACAGGAGAACGTAGGCCATGGAGACAAACAGATACTTCCAGAGAGAAAGGATGTAATTTAGATTCATCTTGTGTAAATTGCTGTCTAGAGGTGCCTATTTCTTTCCATGTTTTTGGAGGGACTAGAGTGACTAGCTGACATGGACATACAGGCTATGACTGAGATGTCTATACACGGCCAATTTGTGCCATTTGAGACATCCTCAAATAGCCAAAAAGTTCATATAAGGATGACAAATATGTCAAAGGAGATATGTATCTTTATGAACCTGTGGTCAGTTCATGTGCTCCATGGCATCTCAGCTGGCACTGCACACCTATGATTTAGGAAGCTGACTAGCACCTAGAGTGCAATTCAGCTCTGGATTCAGATACCTCAATAAGGGTGTCTACACATAAACAAACGTGCACATTACCAAAAAATAAATGGAGACTATTGAATACAGTAAATAAAGAATGATTCTGCTGCATATACATAGGCATTTATTGCTATCCAAGGTGCATTCAGGTGATTTATTTAATCTTTTCCTATAACTGATATACATGTAAATAGCAGGGAATTAGAGATCAGTGTGATGGGAGTGTTTAAATGACATAAATCAGACCAGTTTTAAACTTTAAAAAAAAATCTGACTAGACTGACATTTATTAACAATATACTTCATGTTAATAGTTCTTACTCATTATCAGTCATTATCATCATGTATTCAAAGCTGTCAGTCCTTGGAACTTACATACTACATAAGCCATGAGTATACACTACCATGGAGCTGATGGCCTTAAATTGGCACTGATGGCTACCATCCTTGAGGATTTTAGTTGCTCAAGTTGAAGTGGCCAAACTTGAAAGCTCTTCCACATGCGAAACTGAAACCAAAGTACGTATCTTCTTGCTCCTTCCTGCCACAATCTGGGGCTTGTTCTTTTAAAAGAAGTTTAACTTCTTAGACAGTTACCAGTCCTTGACCTTCACCGCTAGACTACACATTGTGTGATGCAAAGTGGGGAGTTAATTTCCCAGGTACTACTACTTAGCTGCTACTTCTTTCCTTAAAACAAAAGTTGTCTTTTCCCAGGTCTTGAGGTAGCACTTCTTCAGTAACCAGCACTTGACCATCACTGAGTTGTTGATGGTCCTGGGGCCTCCGCTTTCAACCTGTACCCAAATTTCCAAGATATTTTCTGTTATCTCACAGTAAAACAGCACATCGTAACAAGAGACACCAACTACCAAGCTCCAACTCACACATCCCATTCCCACAGTGAGTTGATAACAACAGGCCAGCGCTGGGGCCTTGCCTATTCAGCATTTGGTACAGATAGAACAAGGTCCATGGCCTGTTACTAGCAGTGGCAATGCTAGTTTTTATGCACTACAGGTACAGAAATGCTTTTACAGCTTTGCTCTATTAATGTCCTTATGGTTGGGCCCCAAACAAGTCAATATTATAGTCTGATTAAAGTGCCTCTACTTGTACAAAAGTGTAACACACCTATTCTTTAGCTACAATATCAATAGAGCTTATTTTTAGTGTTACATATATCATGCTTCAGAGATGTCAGAAACTGTTCAAACATATTCAATAACAATGGCGTTCCTGGCATCAAACTATCTCCTAATGGTTTTTAATTTAAATAGCAAGTTTTCATAACTTGCTTGTATTTGTCACAGCTCTTCATTATTTTTTCATGTAATGTTGCTTGTTCTGAGTGATGCTTGTAGCAAAAGCTAAGTAGTACTTATAAGTTTTCCTTCCTTCTCCTTCCTTTTTACTTCTTCTAGTTCTTCTAAATGCCAGAGATTACAAGCTTTCCTGGTGTTTCAGGAGTCTTTGTGGGCTAATAGTCTTCTGCATAGTTCTATAGACAAATGCAGAAGATTATTAACAAATGTTCCTGAATGGTGTCTTATTATGAAGCCAATTGGTTCTTTTCCCCATTGAAGGTTAAGTCAAGTCAATGGAAATTACCAAAAGAAATATCAAGGTAATTTAGCCATTTAAGAGTAAAGATCTTTCGAGATGTTTAAAAGATGAGTAGAGATTGCTTTGCTCCATCAGTATTTGAATTCAGTTCATGGATTCATAGAATCACAGAATCATAGAACCACAGAATGATTTGGGTTGGAGTGTTCCTTTAAAGATCAGCTAGTCCAACCCACCTGCCATGGGCAGAGACATCTTCAACTAGATCAGGCTGCTCAAAGCCCCATCCAACCTGGCCTTGAACACTTCCAATGAGGTGGCATTACAACTTCTCTAGGCAACCTGTTCCAGTGTCTCACCACCCTCACAGTGAAGAATTTCTTCCTTATATCCAGTCTAAATCTACACTCTTTCAGTTTAAAACCACTGCCCCTTGTTCTGCAACTACAGGCCTTGGTAAAAAGTCTTTCTCCATCTTTCTTATAAGCCCCTTTTAAGTATTGAAAGGCCACAATACGTTCTCCCTGGACGGCTGAACAGCCCCAACTCTCTCAGCCTTTCTTCATAGGAGAGGTGTTCCATCCCCCTGATCATTTTCATGGCCCTCTTGTGGACCCGCTCCAACAGGTCTGTGTCTTTCTTGTGCTGAGGGCTCCAGAGCTGGACGCAGTACTCCCGGTGGGGTCTCACCAGAGCAGAGTAGAGTAGAGGGGCAGAATCCCCGCCTCCCTCGACCTGCCGGCCACGCTTTTGATGCAGCCCAGGATACGACTGGCTTTCTGGGCTGTGAGTGCATGTTTCCGGCTCATATTTAATTTTCACTTATCGTAATCCTTCTCAGCAGGGCTGCTCTCAATCCATTCACCCCCCAGTCTGCACTGATATCGGGGATTGCTGTGACCCAGGTGCAGGACCTTGCACTTGGCCTTGTTGAACCTCATGAGGTTCACACAGGCCCACTTCTCCAGCTTGTCCAGGTCCCTCTGGATGGCATCCCTTCCCCCAAGTGAATCACCCATACACCTTAGCTTGGTGTCATCTTCAAACTTGCTGAGGGTGCACTCAATCCCTCTATGTCATTGATGAAGATATTAAATAGTGTTGGTGCCAGTATGGACTCTTGAGGGACACCACTCATTACTCATTTCCACTTGGACATTGAGCCATTGACTGTAACTCTTTGGACATGGCCATCCAGCTAATTCCTTATCCATCTAACAGTCCATCCATCCAACCCACATCTCTCCAATTTAGTGGCAAGAATGTTGTGGGAGACCATATCAAAGGCCTTTCAGAAGTCCAGGTAGATTACATCTGTAGCTCTTCTCTTGTCCACTGATGCAGTCACTCCATCGTAAAAGGCCACTAGATTGGTCAGGCATGATGTGTCTTTGGTGAAGCCATGTCTCTAATCATCTCACTGTCTTCCATATGTTTTGATATATCTTCCAGGAGGATCTGATCTTACCAGGCACAGAGGTGAGGCTGACTGGTCAGTAGTTCCCAGGGTTGTCTTTATTACCCTTTTAAAAAATGGGTGTGATATTCCCTTTTTCCAGTCACTGGTGACTTCTCCTGACTGCCATGACTTTTCAAATATGATGGAGAGTGGCTTAGCAACACATCAGCCAATTCCCTCAGGACCCTGGAATGCATCTCATCGGGTCCCATGGACTTGTGTATGTTGAGGTTCCTCAGATGGTCTTAAACTTGATCTTCTCCTGTGATGGGAAGGACGTCCTTGCCCCAGTCCCTGCCTTGAGTTTCAGGGGCTTGAGAGGTGTGGGAAGAGAGATTACCATTGAAAACTCAGGCAAAAAAATTGTTGAGGACCTCAGCTTTCTCCATGTCGGTGGTCACTCAGGGGGGGGTACATTTTCTTTTATCTTCCCTTTCTGACCAATGTACCTGTAGAAGCCCTTCTTATTATTCTTCACATCCCTTGCCAAATTCGGCTCCAGCTGTGCCTTAGCTTTCCTAATCCCATCCCTACACAGCACCCTTATATTCTTCCCAGGATACATGTCCCTGGTTCTACTGCCTGTACTTTTCCTTCCTACACTTTATTTTGACCAGAAGCTGCTCGCTCAGCCATGCTGGTCTCCTGCCTTCCTTGCCTGATTTCTTACATGTGGGAATCGAGAGCTCTGGCACTCTCAGAAAAATGTCCTTAAAAAGCTGTCAGGTCTCTCCTGCTCCTTCAGTTCCTTTAATTCAGCTCCTCCTAGTTCTGCTCCTTTAGTTCAACTAAAAGAAACATCAAAAACTTGTTTCTTCAGCATAATATCTTTGCAAGTTTTACATAAAAATAAACCGTGCAACATTAGTCTGTGGGAGTGCAAGTGTACTTTTACTGACCCTTGCTATCACTGTGTATTTTCAGCATGAAAATGTGACAGAGCAAACTTAGCGGTTGTGTCCTTAGAGCCATATAGCCAAG
>NW_008795138.1:8775296-8782181 GCF_000699145.1 Aptenodytes forsteri | reverse complement strand
CTTGTCCACTGATGCAGTCACTCCATCGTAAAAGGCCACTAGATTGGTCAGGCATGATGTGTCTTTGGTGAAGCCATGTCTCTAATCATCTCACTGTCTTCCATATGTTTTGATATATCTTCCAGGAGGATCTGATCTTACCAGGCACAGAGGTGAGGCTGACTGGTCAGTAGTTCCCAGGGTTGTCTTTATTACCCTTTTAAAAAATGGGTGTGATATTCCCTTTTTCCAGTCACTGGTGACTTCTCCTGACTGCCATGACTTTTCAAATATGATGGAGAGTGGCTTAGCAACACATCAGCCAATTCCCTCAGGACCCTGGAATGCATCTCATCGGGTCCCATGGACTTGTGTATGTTGAGGTTCCTCAGATGGTCTTAAACTTGATCTTCTCCTGTGATGGGAAGGACGTCCTTGCCCCAGTCCCTGACTTGAGTTTCAGGGGCTTGAGAGGTGTGGGAAGAGAGATTACCATTGAAAACTCAGGCAAAAAAATTGTTGAGGACCTCAGCTTTCTCCATGTCGGTGGTCACTAGTTCTCCTGTCTTATTTATCAGGGGGGGTACATTTTCTTTTATCTTCCCTTTCTGACCAATGTACCTGTAGAAGCCCTTCTTATTATTCTTCACATCCCTTGCCAAATTCGGCTCCAGCTGTGCCTTAGCTTTCCTAATCCCACCCCTACACAGCACCCTTATATTCTTCCCAGGATACATGTCCCTGGTTCTACTGCCTGTACTTTTCCTTCCTACACTTTATTTTGACCAGAAGCTGCTCGCTCAGCCATGCTGGTCTCCTGCCTTCCTTGCCTGATTTCTTACATGTGGGAATCGAGAGCTCTGGCACTCTCAGAAAAATGTCCTTAAAAAGCTGTCATATTCTTCCCAGGATACATGTCCCTGGTTCTACTGCCTGTACTTTTCCTTCCTACACTTTATTTTGACCAGAAGCTGCTCGCTCAGCCATGCTGGTCTCCTGCCTTCCTTGCCTGATTTCTTACATGTGGGAATCGAGAGCTCTGGCACTCTCAGAAAAATGTCCTTAAAAAGCTGTCAGGTCTCTCCTGCTCCTTCAGTTCCTTTAATTTAGCTCCTCCTAGTTCTGCTCCCTTAGTTCAACTAAAAGAAACATCAAAAACTTGTTTCTTCAGCATAATATCTTTGCAAGTTTTACATAAAAATAAACCGTGCAACATTAGTCTGTGGGAGTGCAAGTGTACTTTTACTGACCCTTGCTATCACTGTGTATTTTCAGCATGAAAATGTGACAGAGCAAACTTAGCGGTTGTGTCCTTAGAGCCATATAGCCAAGTCTGCATTGAAATTTGCTCTTATTACAGGTTGATTTGCATTCATTTCAGGATAAAATCTCTTCTAATAATTAAAACTGAATTTCAGTTTTCACATGAACAATCTGCATCAAATTGTTTAATTATGCATTTGAGTGTATATATATGCATATGAAAAAGCACGAGTGCATGTACACATAGGAGAGATTAAAATGAGGAGGGTAATTTTTAATCCTATAAAAGCTTTAACTCACAGTACTGTTAAATAAATGCATATATTTATAAAGTGTAAGTATATAATAAATTGAGAACTATATAATGCATATTTTCATTTTGGACAGAGCCTAGATAAGCCCTGCAAGGAAAACACATCCTGGCATCATTAGCTTTTTTTTTTTCCTCCCCCAGACCAGTTGTGAGTGCTAAAAGATTACTGAGCATTTAGATGGTCTGTAAGAAGTTAATGGGAGTTGTGTATTATCCAAAAACCCCACACAATTCACACCTACTATCACAGCTTCTAGCATTATAAACCACAGCACCAAGAATGGGAAGCACTGCATGGGCAGAAGGGACATGCAGAGGGTCTCATGTTAATGAGGTGATTCAAACATGGTCAGCAAGCACAAGTTGGTGGAAGAAGCTGCCCTCTGAGGAGGAGATCTTGGGACAGGAGGTTGAAAAGACATGCCCATTTTCATACTTAGCTAATGTTTAAGGAGTGCCAGTGATCACATATTGTGAAAACAGGAACAAGGCAGTTATCACAGCAGCTGAAACCTGATGAAGGTGTACAGGAGGCCTGCAGCCACTGCTCCAGGCTGCACAAGACTATCAGAGCCATTGCAATGAGGTGATGAATTGCCATTGGACAATGTTAGAGGAAAATATCCAACACTCCCAGACAGCTAAGAATGCTGCAGTTCCGTGTCCCTGCAGGTCCTACCAGTTGCAAGGCTGAAGATGTATTCCCAGCAGGCTGCCCTGTCTGGCTGAACAGGATGGAGGTCCACTAGTGAGAATATATACATACATACATACAAGGTGGATCCCTCCAGCGGCTGGGCTCAGACAGTCAGTCTGCCCAGCAGGTGCCACCAGATCTCAGTCTCCCCAGTTGCTGGCTTCCTAGGTCCCAATGGCCAGACAAACATACTGATCAGTAAAGTATTTGAAGACAAGACTTCTTAAATCTTACACAATCACTCAAATTACTGGATCATTGTGCTGGGTTTTGTTTTTGGGGGGGTCATTTTGGTTTTGTTTTGTTTTGTTTTGCCTTTCTGTAATTTGCATTTGTTGCATACTTAACTCACTGGATATATCCTTTGTTTTCACTTATTTTTCACTGCATTTCACTTTGGGCAGAAGTGGTTGTTTTGTCTGCTTTCCTTTTTGTACAAGAACCCCAGAAAGCCAGATTCATAATTTCTTTTTTTTATCTTGCTTTATTTTCAATGAAATGCACTCATTTATGTCTTTATTATAATAACTATAATGACTGAAGTACATAGAACTTTATTGTACCTTTTGCAACAGTGCAAATGCTGTCATGTTTCTTGAGACAATCACCTAACTTTCACAAGAAAATACATTTCAGAAAGTATATTTTAGTTAAAATTCAATAGGATTAGTTTATGTTTATTACTGCATTACAGCTTTAATTAGCAGAACTTTACCACAAGAAAAAAGAAAAAAAAATCTTAAAGTTGCCAGCAGCTGCTTGAAGGGCAGTTACAAAAATGGTAGACCCTTTCAACCAGTATTTCTAAAATTCTATGAAATAAAAAATAAATATTTTTCTACATTTTAAAACATTTGATGTTTATTCTTTTACAGATACATTTCCAATGACTTTGCAAACAACCTCTTTCTTTCTAAGCTTACCTGTTGTGTTTTTTCCAGTTTGTATACTCTAAATAATCATCAGGTAAGGAAGATACAGATGCTAAACTGCTGTCCTAGGGCATGAAAAAATTATGTTTAGGTAAGTGTTATGTCTAAATCAGAAACTGTAGGTCCCTATAGTCCTTTTCACAGGAAAGCTACTTGTCCAAGGATTTTCCTCTTGCTCTTCTATCACTCAGAACCATTAAGATTGTTCTGTAAGCCTTTGTTATCCACTTTCACCTTTACGATGCTAAATGAAGTAACATTATCAGAAAACACCTTTTTTCATAGATCAGTTAGAAATATACTGAGTGGGACAAGTTCCACCCCAGCTTCCTATGAGTGTACTGGTCACCTTCCCTCTGAAGTGAGAATGGCTATTCATTGCTGCACTTTTTTTCTGCCAGTCACTGGTTATGTATATAAGGCCTATACACAGAATACCCAGTGGAAAGATTAAGTGTTTAATTCTAGGAGGAATAAAATAGATCATCCTATAACTGAAACAGCAATGCTAATGTCATGAATTAAAATAATTTATGTATAAAGTCAAAACTACTTTTTTTTGCCTTCCATAAATCTCTGATATTAGACAATTAACATTACACAAATGAAATTTGATGTTGCCATTATTTGTTCTCATTTATACATTTCTAGATAAGTATTTTTCACTGATCACTAAAATAAACTTACATCTGATCTAGAAAAGTATTAAATCACTGAGTTTACCTTTGTCTTCTTGTGATTAAATAATTTTTAATTCTTTCAGCCCTGTTGATTATATTATCTTCATTTCAAGCTAGGTATACCTAAGAACACACAATTCATATGAAAGGATACAAGGTATACAGAGAGAACTGAGGTTTCAGTGAACCATGGAGGAATGAAGAAAATATTTGTCATCTTACTGTAATTTTTTTTTTTTTTTTTTAGTTAGCAGAAATTAATTAGACTTCTCTGTTTATTTCACTGAAGCCTCTGTATGAAACATAGAAATGACTGAATATAACTTAGAGTTATACTGCCTGGCTGAGTTTTCTAATACATTTCATTATAATATACTACATTACACAACAGTGGAAATCAGTTCTGTCTAGTTACTTCACTGCTTCACTACTTTTCAGTGAAAAGCTTCTAAATTACAGAATCCTTAAAATTCATCAGAATAATCCAGGAACATCTATGAAGCAATGAAACACAGGATACAGCCATTTTTGGCCACAGAATGATTTTGTGTGTGTGTGTGTCTCTGTGTGTGTGTTTGAAATGGATACAAATTAGATAATAATACCCTAAAATCAAATCCCACTCATCTGGTTTTGACCCTTACCTAAGCCTGACTTGCAGAGACTATACATCACATTACTGTCATGAAATACAGAAATGCCTGTGAAATATAAATTCTCCAAATCGGCATGCTCTACATACCCTGGAATGACACAATGTCTGGGGAACGTTTGATGTCAGTATAAAGATGAGGTGAGAAATGAGTAGTCATAAAAACCTTCTGACTATCTTGTCACAGCACATGTTTCATCAAAGCAGAAACTCCCCTCAGCTGAAACTTACCAACCCACAATTTTTCCAAGTCATTTGTAGGAGCTTCCTAATTTTTTTCTGCTCAACACCACCTGTAATACATGTTTTATTTAAGGTAGACTGAAAGTCCACTGAATGGCTATCTACCTGCATTATCATTTAATTTGTCCCTGAAATGTCAGATTTTTTCGTGTTTCAGAAATATTAGCTGTATTCTTAAAAGCAAACCAACAAAACAAACAAAACCCAAAACCTCAAACCCATGAAGCATGGAAAAACGAGTGACAAAGTGACAACTTTTATTCTACGTGCAGAAAGAATTACAGCTACAGTTCTCAGGTATCAATTCAAACTATCAACAGATTTTAAGTATACAATACTAAAAAGCAGTGTTCAGCCATAGTAACTACTGTTGACCTCTTTTGAAACACTTCTCTTTGGAGTATGTTCAAGCCAAAATATAGTGCAATCTATGCAAAACTCCAGACTCTCAGGGGTACCGTCCTATGCACTATAATGGGAAAAATTGAGGAACTGAAGAGAGAGCATAGTTGTGCTACAGATGTGAGATGATATTCTTCATATTAAATGAAAATATTCCACTCTGCTTTCTCCTTTCTTAGAAAAGGAGGTCCGCTTCAGACATTGGCAATATTGTTGTTCCACTGCAGGTTTTTTGCCTGTGGGAGGACAGAATGAGATGAAAGGAAAAACCTTCTGCAGTGGTGGCTTGGAAAAAGAGCAAGGAGAACTATTTATGACAAAATTATTAATAAAAAAGAAGCATTCAGGTCAACTAGACTTATTTCTTACTTTGTGTTGAAAAGCTATATTATTATATTCCAAGAAAAAAAAAATCCTATAAAATACAAAAAGTTAAATTTCAATATTTGTATATTTTCAAAAACAAGTATTTGGGATTCTCCTTAAATTAAAACTTTATTTGGAAATTTTACAAGAGTTTAATAAGGTGGTGTGTGTGTACGTATACAATTGGGTAAATTTATTCTTTGGTCACAATATTATGTCCTTTTGTTGCTTTTTACTTTATAGGAAAAGCAGACAAAATATTTTGATTTGGACTTAAAAATTCCCTTTGTTATTCCCTCCTACTTCCTAACTATTGTTCTTTTAAAATTGGATTGAATGGAAATGATGACTCATTAAATTAACCAGAGATGATAGAATTCTAAACCTCGTTTCTAACAAATGCCATAGAATCAAAATATATTTTTATAGCAGTTATTGAGCTGAATGTTTTTGTTTGTATTTGTCAAAGCATTAATGTATTACCTTCACATTTTACTTTCTGAATTAAGCTAATTGATAAAATAGTGAAGGTTTGGGGTGGAGTTTGATTTATTGGCTGATTTCTGTTTTTAAGTAGCATATCCCTTTGTGTATTCTATTTCACTAAATATTTCAGCAAAAACATAGAAGACATATATTGAGGCTGGCTTGACCTTCCAAAGTAGCCAAGATATAATCCAAGCATTGGAAGGCAGTAAAACTCCAGTTGTAGCATTTTATGGTCTCCAGATTCTGAATTTCAACCCCACAGTTTCCCTTCTCAAAGCTGGACTGTGTTCCCTGCTTAGACTGTGCTGTTAGTCTGCCAGTAAACATTTCCTGTCTCTGACAAAAAAAAACCTAAACAAAAAATCCTCAACCAACAATTAAACAAACAAACAAACAAAACCCCGAAAAAACAAAACACATTTTCTGAGAAAGGAGGAGCGTAAGAAATATATTAAATTGTTCTAACATTTGGCACATTGTGACTGTATCTGTAGCTGTGTATAAAAGGAATCAGAGAAACATTGCCTGGTACTGTAAAAATTACTCTCTATGGCCCTAAATCCAGCCCAGCGTATAAGAACACATTTATCTTTAAATAGGTATATAAACTCATGGATGTTAGTACGATTAATCTTTTGCTCTAAACTTTCAGAGATAATATTTTGATTGGTCATGGTGTTAGATACAGTGCCAAGGAATTTTGTGTATCCTTTCAGTAATTAAGAAAATCTGTTTCTTTTTTTATGTATTTGTTGTGGTTTACCCTCAGCCGGCAACTAAGCACCACACAGCCGCTCACTCACTCTCCCCGAGTGGGATGGGGGAGAGAATTGGAAGGGGAAAAGTGAGAAAACTCGTGGGTTGAGATA
>NW_008795138.1:8770807-8774297 GCF_000699145.1 Aptenodytes forsteri | reverse complement strand
GGCAGGCAGGTGTTCAGCCATCTCCAGGAAAGCAGGGCTCCATCACGTGTAACGGTTACTTGGGAAGACAAACGCCATCACTCCGAACATCCCCACCTTCCTTCTTCTTCCCCCAGCTTTATATGCTGAGCATGACGTCACATGGTATGGCATATCCCTTTGGCCAGTTTGGGTCAGCTGTCCTGGCTGTGCCCCCTCCCAGCTTCTTGTGCACCTCCAGCCTTCTCAGTCGGTAGAGCATGGGAAGCTGAAAAGTCCTTGACTAGTGTAAGCACTACCTAGCAACAACTAAAACATCGGTGCGTTATCAATATTGTTCTCCTCTTCAATCCAAAACACAGCACTGTACCAGCTACTAGGAAGGAAATTAACTCTATCCCTGCCGAAACCGGGAGAGTATTTTAATTTCCTTGATGACAATATATAGCAGTTCAATAGAAGTTCCAATGTGTAACATATAGCCAGTTTACCAGTCTAGAAAATGATGTAACTGGAATGCCTTTCCGTTTCATTCTACCTTCTATTACAAGACACAGAATATTTATCTTTCAAAATTTCATTCACAGTACTGGCTGTGTTTGCAAAATGAATCTTGAAATAAACAAGATTATTAAAACAAGGTTAACAGAGGAAAGGAAACTTCTGTTAGTGGTACCAAGGACTACACTGAAGTTGAGAATTCAAAAATCTATTAGAAAGAAACAAAAAGCTAATTTTTGTAATAAATAAATTTTTGTAATAAAAAAGCTAATTTGTAAATAAATACCACAAAGGAAAAGTATTTAATTAACTTCTAAAGATCCTAAATAAGAATAAAATAAAGAATCAGTAATGTTTTTTTCTAAACCAGTTCAAAGCAATTTAGAAATTCATTTTCAAAAAGTATGCATATAATTCTGTTTGTGAACTCAGAAGGAAACAAGAGGAAAAGGATTATATCATTATGCTTGATCCTTAGCAATTATGATGCAAAAAAAAGCCTGCTTTGCAGTTCATGTAGCACATTTGTTGATAGTATAAAATGGAGCCATGATCTAAATTTTAGAGAACTTAAATTCAAAGCCTATTCAAGACACAAAGAACATGAATTATCTATAAAAGACAGAGGAACAAAAGAAGACTTTCAAATGTACAAAGTTAACCTATGGGCAATAAGTAGAAAGAAAGCACCAAAGTGTTAAATAAAGTAATAAAGAGAGGTCAAGCGATTGAACTTCAATACTGAGCTGTCAGTTAGACATCCTGTGATGTCTTGATAAGACATCTTCATCAGTATAATGGACTGTGAGTGGCAAAGTGAGGAAGCAATCAAGTCTTCCCTCAACAGAGGAATTTTAGAAAGGGTGAGAAGGGAATAGGGAAGAGAATGAGGAAGAAAAGCAGAAGAATTAAATTTAACCTCACAGACAAACTAAATTTTGTCTTAAATGTCTAGATTGTTTCTGGTGAAAACAAGATTGCATACAACTCAATAAAATATCCAGTAAAAACCAATCTAAACACCCAAGGTAAATGACTGAACTGCAGAACTGCAGAAACAATTGATCAAACACTTGAATCATAACAAGATTTCAATACCACTGATTTCCATCTGTGCTTAGAGACACACACACCAGAAACAGTATAATTGGGAGTTCGTTGGCAAGGGGCAGTCGGCAAGAAATACATTCTTTATGGTGTGCAACTTATTGAAGTACTATAGTATGCATCATTTAATGAACACTGTATCAATTCCAAGGACTGTGCATTGTGGTACAGAACTAAATCTTAGATTGCAGTAAATGCCCTTTTTTATTTCTTTTAAAGAACTTGAAAGCTTTTTCATTTTAATTTATAATAACCTTTCTTCTCATCATGCTATAGTAGTGAATTACAGGAGCAAGATTTTGAACCCTGTGATACAACATGTACTGTTTGACATCACCTAGATTTTTCATTTTAATAACTTTTATTGTCAAGTTAATGCTAGCTCTTTAGTACTGTTGTGTTAGTTAGGAGTATTTTATCAACTAGGATAGGTAAGTGGACTTCTGTGGGGATCACATGGACATGCGGGAAGTCCTATCTTGGATTCAACTTGTAACCCAGAATAGAAAGGCTTTGTATTTCAGACTAATATTAATGATGCATTCTATTACTGTTTTGGTAACATTAGTCCAGAAAACCTCTATTTGGATTAAGAATATATATAGTTCAAATTCATTTTAACAGAGGTATTAATTGAAATCAATTTGTATCTATAAGTAATTGAATGATTGGCTTTGAAGGTCAGCAGAAGAGCACCTAAAATAAAGTTTTCTAAAAGCTAAATTTTAAAAGCACATAGGATAACAGATAGAATAATTTTAATTCTTGCCTCTGGTGAACAGAAAAATGAATTTTATTTTATTTTATTTTATTTTATTTTACCACTCCAGGTGTGGATGCAACCCTAGTATTAGTATGGAAGACGAGCGTTACCTGTCCCTCAACATTGAGTCATGTAAGGGGTATACATTTCTTCTATCTCAATCACAAGGGAGGCAACACTTCCAAGTGGGTTTTCTGGTGACTAAGCCTGGCCAGCAGACATGAATATCTATTTTTAGAAGTTGCACACCATCAAGTTATTCTTTTGCCTTGGAAGTGTACATAAGTTGTCAACACCAAGGCACTGAAGGGTAGCTAGGTCTTTAGAATAAATCCTTGATTTCCATTACACAATAAAATGGAATACATAGTAATGTGCTGGTTATATCTAGTATAGTAAGATCACATGAAGCAGGTCAAGATTTTTCTATTTTAAATTTTCTGTACTGTGTAAATCTTCCTAGGAAACCAACTATAAAAACCTTTGTATGTGACCTTCTTTAATGCATTTGCCCTTTGCAAGACCTTTCAGAATCTTAAGAGTTTTCTTCAAGAGAAAAAGAATACATAGTAATGTGCTGGTTATATCTAGTATAGTAAGATCACATGAAGCAGGTCAAGATTTTTCTATTTTAAATTTTCTGTACTGTGTAAATCTTCCTAGGAAACCAACTATAAAAACCTTTGTATGTGACCTTCTTTAATGCATTTGCCCTTTGCAAGACCTTTCAGAATCTTAAGAGTTTTCTTCAAGAGAAAAATTGGCTGAGAAATATACTGTTTCTACTATCAGTAGGAATTAAGCTAGCATCTTTTTCACTTTCAAGAGGAAGCACAAATTCTTAGACAAAATCTTTAATTTATGACAGTTGTTTGCCATTCACAGACTGGTGGCTTATCCTATCACTACACATTCTTATATTCATCCAGTGTGTCCTTGTTTAGTGTTCGGGTTCCTGGGAGGTATTAAAACTAACTGTTATGTAAAGTCATATTATTAGAGTAGATATGCAACATAAGTAACTGTAGTGAGGTAAAAGCAGTTATCAAAGAAATAATGAGAAAATAAAAATCTAAATCTTAAAACACCTTCCCTTCTTCCTGGGCTTAACTTTACTCCCAAATTCTCTACCTCCTCCCC
>NW_008795138.1:8766529-8770309 GCF_000699145.1 Aptenodytes forsteri | reverse complement strand
GCAGGGACATCTTCAACTAGATCACGTTGCTCAGAGCCCCATCCAACCTGACCTTGAAGGTTTCCAGGGATGGGGCATCCACCACCTCTCTGGGAAACCTGTGCCAGTGTTTCACCTCCCTCAGTGTAAAAAATGTCTTCCTTATATCTAGTCTAGATCTACCCTCCTTTAGTTTAAAGCCATTCCCTATTGTCCTGTCGCAACAGGCCCTGCTAAAAAGTTTGCTGCCATCTTTTTTATAAGCCCCCTTTCAGTACTGATAGGCTGCAATAAGGTCTCCCCGGAGCCTTCTCTTCTCTAGGCTGAACAACCCCAACTCTCTTAGCCTTTCTTCATAGGAGAGGTGTTCCATCCCCTGATCATTTTTGTGGCCCTCTTCTGGACCACCTCCAACAGGTC
Organism: Aptenodytes forsteri; assembly: GCF_000699145.1. NCBI lineage: Eukaryota > Metazoa > Chordata > Aves > Sphenisciformes > Spheniscidae > Aptenodytes > Aptenodytes forsteri. The sequence goes on along the minus strand of NW_008795138.1, from coordinate 8,769,910 downwards.
CATGTCTTTCTGATGCTGATGGCTCCAGAGCTGGACACTGACCTTGGTGTCTGCAGAGCTGTTTCTCTCACACGTTCTCACTCCTTTCTCCTCCAGCTGCTGTTCCACTGCAGTTTCCCCCTCCCCCCCTTCTTAAATATGTTATCACAGAGGCCCTCCCACCGTCGCGGGTTGGCTCAGCCTTGGCCAGTGGCGGGTCCATCTTGGAGCCAGCTGGCATTGGCTCTGTCGGACATGGGGGAAGCTTCTAGCAGCTTCTCACAGAAGCCACCCCTGTAGCCCCCCCCGATACCAAAACCTTGCCACACAAACCCAATACATCTACATATATTTATACAGTTGTAGTACTTTTCAAAAGCTATATCATCTTCTGAGTACTGGTTGCAGGCTATAAGCAATATACTTGAACTCTCAGAAAGGCAAAACAATGTGTGATCTTTGTTTTCAGGCAAAATTACTGACGGGTCATAATTATTTGTGCAGTTACAAAGTTGTGACATTTGTTTTTGAAGAGTTTGAAGTTACTTGCAATGGCTATGTGTATAACAGCATTGTCTGAGGAGAAAAAATAACTGAGAACTCAGAAAACAAACATCGTGGAGTTTTTAAGAGACTTTTGCAGTCAGAAGCGTTTCAGAGAGGACTTCCACACTCATCAAAACCAGTCACTTTGCTTCAGAAAATATATCCAAATGTAGCTGTGTTTGTATTTACTGCTACTAAAAATGAGCTGGCCTGGTCTTTCATATTCTACCTCTTTAGGCATGCAGGTGGTAGAATTGGAAACATTGCGGTAATTCTACCAGTTGTCTGCTTTCATAAGCACATCCGCTGTTAAAAGGCACTGACCATTGCTGAGGTCAAACACTGTTTATGCAGTGATTACATGTTTTGAAAGCCCTCCTGAATTGAAGTTGGTTGTGGTGACAGCATGAAAAGGATTTCTCTCAAAAATAAGAAGATTGTGTGCAGGTGGCTCTAGCAGATAGTTTAAATCTTTCAAGCATGAATAAGTCTTTTGAACTCATGGCCTGAGTGGAAACTACAAGTGTGGTGTTACACTTATGTAAATCTACTTTGAGTCAAAGACAGAGGACTCTGCCCAGCTGCTTCTCCTTAAGTTTTCTGCATTGCAATGTCATCCGTGATTATGAAAAGGGACTCTTTACCAAACTCATTAATTGGCAGGCAGCATACAAGTCCAAGAAGAATAGAGATTAATGGGCTGAATATTTTTCAGTTTTTTTAATTAATATTTTAATATAGCAAATCCCTTTGAAATTTTGCATTAGTTACATATTTACTTGGGGGGAATAAAGGATGGAAGATGCTCAGTTTTGCTTATCTTGAATTAAAAAAAAAAAAAGATTTTAAACCCAAAACCAAATCAAAATTATTTTTTAACCAAATTTAGTATTTATTTTACATAATGTAAAGTGGAGTCAGCTACTGTGAATGGAATTAACCATCTCAAAGTTGGGCATGTAATCTGAACTTATTATGTAGGCTTTCTTAATAGCCAGTGAAATGAAACAGGTATTTTAGGAAGTGGTTCATCCTGAACTGTAATATATGTTGAAGAGAAATATGATGAATCATCCCTGGAAAAAATTGTCCCTTCACTTTTGGGAGATCCTAAATGACTAGTTTAGACTAAATGCTAGATGGTTAGCATTAGGTGAGATGAATTATGTTCTGAATATTGAATACAAACCCACAAAAAAGTAACAGTCAAAGTAAGATCTAAATGTTGGAATCTCCAGAGATCCTTTGAGCCTTTGATGCCGATTTACCAGGACATTCTTTAGCAACATTTTAACATTTTACTTCTAAATATAACAGTATTTGCTGCTCTGTCCTGAAATACCATTTTCAAACTGCTTTTACAAAATGATATGGAGTTTCCAGGAACCACCTATGCTTAACAATTAAATTGGGTCAATGCCTTACCATTTTAGTGACAGTGGTAACTATTGACTTGCTGCCAGCAGAGTTGTCTGCTTTTCGTAAAGATTATTGGGTGTTATGCTAATGACTAGTTATGAACAAGCATTGAACCAACTTTCACGTTGCTTTGAAATAAACCTGAAAGATACACTGAAGTGTATTCATATTATGAAAACTTTAGCAGTTTGGTGGTTATGACAAGACAGAATTATTGGTAAAAGGTATAGAGCTTTCAGCCTCCTTGCAAGGTGTTTTTCAAGAAAATGTTTAGGGAAAGGAATGTTGAAATTTAGAGCCTCCTCAGAGTATTGCCACTGTAAATATAAAGAATCAAAACTGATCAATGAATGATAACTAATTATGCATATTAAGACAAGTCTATTATTAAAACTCAGTAAAAAAAAAAAAATTAAAGTTATTGCTTTCTGAATCTTTCACACAACTTTATTGCTACATAGAATAGTATCACCAAGAAAAGAAAACCTCCAGTGAAAATAATGAAAGTGTTATATATAAGGAAAACTAGTTCCCTTGTAAAATATTTTTATTGCAAAAAAATGTTAACAAGCAAAAACATCTATAAAATAAAAAGCTTTACATAAGACAATATAAACAGCTAATATAACTAAAGGCCAGAACTATTCCTGATTTATTAAAATATACATAAATAAATCTACTTACCTTCCTGAAGATTTTCTCCTGTATGAAGTTTCTTACCTTATTAATTGTAGATTAATTTTCACCAGTGCAAAGAACCTGCAAGAAACTTTAGACACCCTTTAAGTCATGCTTAAATTTTTAGTCTGAAATTAACTAACATGAACATCTCTGAATAAGGCTATATTTGTGATTTAAGTTTTAGACATCTTTAACCTCAGGTTCACAACACACTCTTATAGTCACCTAAGTTACGAACTTAGCATGAGACCTCTTTCCATGTGACTTATGAACCAATTTGAACCCAAATTTCAATTCACCAGACCCACACTATTGGAATGTGCAATATTTTACCAACAAGAATTAACCAGTGGAAAACCTTACCAAAATGTATTGAAATCTCTAAAAAGTCTTCAAAACAAGATTAAACATTTCTCTATAATGTGCATTGTAAATTACATGAATAATAAAGGAAAACTGAAATTCTGTGGAATTCTTTGATGGAAGCCATATGCACCTGTTATGGTGGCTCTTCACAATTTTAATATCAAGAAATCAGCTTCTTGTTTCAGGCATTGTAAATTACATGAATAATAAAGGAAAACTGAAATTCTGTGGAATTCTTTGATGGAAGCCATATGCACCTGTTATGGTGGCTCTTCACAATTTTAATATCAAGAAATCAGCTTCTTGTTTCAGAGAACATAGAACCATTAAGGTTGGAAAAGACCTCTAAGATCATCGAGTCCAACCGTCGACCCAACACCACCATGCCCA
>NW_008795138.1:8762195-8762813 GCF_000699145.1 Aptenodytes forsteri | reverse complement strand
GAGGGAGGCCGGGCGGGGGTTCGCCTGGCACGCCGAGCAGGGACCCGTTTCCATTCCCCCCCATCGCTTAGGTCCCCTCTTTCTACCTGGTGGCAAGAAGGCAGGGGATCCTCTGCTTCTTGTGGAGCCTCCATCTGCTGCCTTTGCCTCAGGGATGGTAGGGTGCAGCTCTACCAATCTATCTCCCATAATTCCACCTAAACAATATGTTATCTGTAAGAAAAATCAACATTTCCCATACTGAAAATTTTAACAAATCAGTTGCGAACAACCTGCAAGTTGAGTATTATTTTTCTTTATTCAATAAGACATTTCAAATGTCTAGTGAAATGTTGAGCTACATCCAATTTGCAAACAAGAAAAAAAATTATTTTTTACACTTAATTTTTTTTTTCAGCACTACATTCCATTCATTATGGAGTTATCTCCTTAATAGAAAACTGAAGGTTTTGCTGTGCCGCCTTTTCCCTAGCATTTTACAAGGTACCTAAATATTAAAAATCTTTCTCTTTTTTTGTCCAGTTTTAAGATTAATAACTCAAATTGCTTTAAGATGTGGGCGGGGACAAGAGGGGCGGCAGCAGTTTAAAAACCCACTGTACCCGCCATTTCAAACAA
>NW_008795138.1:8745265-8758156 GCF_000699145.1 Aptenodytes forsteri | reverse complement strand
GACATGGTTTAGTGGGCATGGTGGTGTTGGGTTGACGGTTGGACTCGATGATCTTGGAGGTCTTTTCCAACCTCAATGATTCTACGATTCTATGATTCTATGTCAACTGATACTGGTTTTATGAAAATCCATAACTGAACAGTCCTATTAAGTAGAGACAATATTCATCCTTTCAGAGAATTGGACAGTCATCATCAATATATCTTCAGGGCAACCTCTGGCTACAAATATGTTTGTCTGCTATTTTACATTATCTACAGATGTTGCTTTTGGTCATTGTTCTTTAGGCAAAATGCTTTAATTCAAATTGACCCCCATGGAAAAATGAAAGTCAGAAATCACAAACTTTTTAATAAATCATCAGTAAGAACAATAAAATCAATCCTTTTCAGTTCTTATTTATTTTTATTTTTATTTATTCCTAATTGAAACCACATAGGAAACACTTTACCAATAGCAAAAGTGAGGTTTTTTATTAATATTATAACAATTACTACTCTGGTACCAAATAATATATTAAATTATTACTTTAAAAATAGCATTTTAAAAGCAGTTCTTACTAAAATACTGCTGATTCACAGTAAAATACTGCATGCAGAATACTCGTGTGTCTGTAGTGTGAGTCTTATCACAGTGAAATCAATGTAGTACTATATGGATAAAAACACTTAATGAAGATCAAGATCTAGTGTAAAACACACACATAATTAAAGAAATAATGGTTTTAATTCATGTTTGGTCCTGCCCTTGCAAACACTAAGGCATTTAAGCAACTTAGAAAATGTCCCCACTGCTTAATGGAGTATAGAGCAGAGAATCACTCATGTTTACATACAGAAGCAGAAATATTTTCATGTCTGTCCCGGTTTTGGCAGGGATAGAGTTAATTTTCTTCCTAGTAGCTGGTACAGTGCTGTGTTTTGGATCTCTTCCGATTCTCTCCCCCCATCCCACCGGATCGGGGGGGAGCGAACGAGCAGCTGTGTGGTGCTCAGTTGCTGACTGAGGTTAAACCACGACAATGCTGTTGAGATAACATTGGACAGGACGTAGTAGCTTAAGTCTGGCACTATGTTAATGTACGATCATGCTTAAAGACCTCAGCCGAGATGTCTCTGTAGCATGTTTAGCTTGGTATGTCTGATTTCTCTTAGTTATATAGTAAGAATACAACACACTGCCTCTGATTGTTTCAGTGTCTTGACTCATATTTCTTTTAAAGTTCTACTTTTAAATCACAGAATTAAAAAAAAAAAATCTTAAGCTTATCAAACACTTTTATTTTTTTTTTTTTTTTTAATTTATTTATTTCCATAAAGGAGTTATGCCAATGAAGCCATTAAGATCTTTTTTCTGTAAGGTAATCTAAAAACATTCAATTAAAATATCTTCCTGTGCATCAGTTTCTGTTCTGAAGTGGATTTTTTAGATTAATGATAAGATGGATAGGTTACCTATATCTTATTCTTTAGAGGATTCTTTTCAGAGTATTTTTAAAGGAGATGGAAGGTGAGGTGGGGAAAAAATATGACCTACTTATAGATTTACAAGACTACACACTTTGGTGTGTGATAAAATAGTCATTGACAAGAACTTCTACCTGTGCTGAGTTCCTGACATCAACTTTAATCCTACATGTTGAGTCTTGAAATACCATTGGGTTACAAGTCATGAATGTCCTTTATTCTATGATCATTTTCTATACAAGTGATTTGGAGTATTTTCTTCTGCATTTACCAATTCAGATGACTATGTTATTTGTTTTCTGATACATACACTGCTATTGTTTATTTGTTATTTCCATGATAGACGTTTTTGTGGACTCTTCTGCTATCGCAGTTGTTAAATATAGTGGTTATGTCTTCATTTGAAGACAATTCTCAAAATTGTCTTCATTTGAGATCAGGAAAAAATAAGACTGTTAAATCTTGCCTCCTCTATAGTTCATAGTCTTTATTGTCTTTCAAAGTCAGAAGAATATGATATTTGGATAATTCAATGGAAAGTGTAAAAATAGCTCTCATACAAAACTTTTCAAAGAACTGGCAAAAAAAGTGCAGTATCAAAAGCAAAAAATTTTTACATCAATATGGTCCTAAATGCTTCTTATGTTTATCTAGATGCCAATTCTTTTCAGTAATGTTTCAAAGGAAGCAATGCACAATTACAAATATTTGAGTACACTGTGCTTTCTGGCGGGGAAAAAAAAAGAAAAAAGAGTTACGGTATATGACCATACATCCTATCTTAGATATCTCTCTGAGGAAAATTTCATTTGAGTAACAGCAGAGTAACATAAAAAGGATATTAGTATTTTTATTGTACCTTCAAATATTATGAGTTCTGATATCATGTATCAATACATTTGAGATCATTTCTCAAGACCATGCCTCTGAATAACACAGTAAAATGATAAGGTTTCTAATTAGCATTATAGAGAACTCTAATTTAAAATGACACAATCTCAGATTCGTTATGCATATACACTTCACTTAAATAGCATTTTCTGGTGTCACAAGTTTAAGGAATGTGGTATTAGTGACTTTTGAATAGTTACAATAGCCTGAAGATTAAATCACCATCACAACACAGTTAAAAAAAAATACGTTCTGTGATTTCTTTCTATAGATAAAATTAAATTTATAAACCATTAATCCTTAAAGAGGTATCTATCAACTTTGTAGAGACAAATGAAAGGTGATACTATATACATTCTCCAGCAATTTAGGGATTTATTTATCCTCACCTTAAACCATACCAAAAGACTGAGAGTCTCAGATGAGAATTTTCCCAATATTAAATGAATGGGAAAAAAGAGAACTTTGCTTTAGATCAGATTTGGTTTGTTTCCCATAAATATTGAGAAAACTAGACACATATGTTGCATTGTGGTCACTTACTTTCAGATCCACTTGATCTTTATTCCTTCAACATTACATGAATAGCGACAATCAGAACAGGAGGATATCAGTTTACTGTAGGAGTTTACTGTAGCCATTTACTCCAGCCTTGTGTCTCTAAAAAATGCCTGTACATTGTGAACAGAAAGAAAACACAATTGTCACCAAATAGCGTTTACAATATTTGCTGAAATTTGTTTGTAAGTATTCCATCTAATCTATTAACAAACTTCCCCCAAAAGAAGGAACACAGCCAGTAGTTTGTGATATCAAGTACAACAGGGAATCTTTTTCAGCAAAGCAAAGGGTAGAATTTAATTATGACTGCAAGTACATGGGGCAGAACCTGAAGAATTAAACTCATTATGATCTTTTGGGCTTTGGCTGTATACATGGGGGGGTCATATCGAAAGTACTCTGGACAATACTTCTTTATACAGTTTAGCATATTGGCAACTATATGGTTAATATTCGTATGCTGCTTAAACTCTTTTTGTATCATATTAATCTTTGGGTATGGTCTTTAATGCATTATTATACTGTGTACTGAAAAATGTAATCATCCTCACATACTGACTGTTTGCCTAGTGGAACTCTATAGCTGCAAGAGAGAGACCCTCACTCCTGGTCACAATTTTTCATAAAGTTATGATTTCTGCCAGCAGAAGAGAAATGTTCAGACCTGTGTTCAGACCTTCTACCTTTTGCAAAGAAGCTGAGGTTTATGATTTGTAACATACAAAAGTGCATCCATTAGACATTAAGATGCAAGAGTCTAGATTTATGTAATTGAGAATCTGACCTGTCAGGGAAAGAATTACATATGCTTCACTTGAACGAGTAAGTGGGGTATCTATTACTACATAGGTACTGGATAGATAGTGATATTACTGATTTGTGAAGTTTATTCACAGATTTTCCATTAATGTAGTTTTGATATTTATTAAGTTTGTTTACAAAATACACTTAAACCTTATTTTTAAATGTACCGTATCTTCCTTAAATGTTAGTCAGAAGGTGATATAGCCCCTGAAGTAAGAACTTACAAGCATGCAGCGTAAGTAGTTGAAAGAACTGTTCCACTATTGCAATTTTAATTGTCTCTATAATTCTCTTCTCACCATGAAAATGTTTAAAGGACTTTTCAGACTTACTAATGTATAGACAACAAAATTCACTGACCATTTTGACATGACATTCCGAGATTTCCACAGGTCCTCTGTTTCAATTAAGATATACAAAATCCAGATAAGTTGCTCTAAGTACCTTCTATTTTTTTTCCTCAGTTGTAAGCGCATACCTATATAAAATTAATACATTATATCTGAGCACATAGATATCTTGGTATTTAACCAAAGTTACTATGAAGTTTATTTACTAAAGGTAATCAACCTTTTCTACTCTAAGATGGAAAGTTCTTGAGTAGATGAAGTATTATCTTTGTATGTTTATGACTGGTTCAGGGAAAAAAAAGACACTTTCTTTTTCCAAATCTTTCAAAACACAGGATTGAGTAACACCAGAACACTTCTCAGAATATTTATTTCTGTTTTGTGTTCCAGCTAGGAAAAAAAAAAAAAGTCCTTTAGCTCAGTTAGATTCTGTCCTTGGTATACTTTTTATTATAAATGACAGATTTGTTTAAAAAATATTAAAAAAGAGCCCTAATTCCACCAAATTTGAGGCTCTTAGTGTAACCATTAGTGAATTAAGTAAATTCGTTCTTATTCTTCCCACACTGGTTGGTTTGGAAAGTCATTCATAGTAATGTAAGGGGATTTTTTTTGTCCATTTACTGATTATTCTCTCCACTGGAAATAAGAATATAAGTTCAAGTCAACAACAATCATATCATCATATAAAAGTAATGATATTATGGAAATAATATGTGACGCAAAAATATAATTGAATTACAATTTACTACACTTCATGCAACTTCATTGAGTAGAAATAGCTCTGTTAGTATGTATATAACAAAAAGATGAAAGAAAATAATTAAAACTGTTAATATACAAAAATACATTTTATCAAAGATAATATGAGCCTTCTTATATCATGTGGTATGCCAATAACACTTTTTTCAGACTGTTGGCAGCTATAATCTTCTGATTTTGTAATGGAAGCATTAAAAATCTATTTTGCTTTGAAATAGAAGCAAGATTCCAGTATGTTAATAAAATAAGAAAAAAAAAAAAAATTACTTTAACTTCCATTTTCAGTGGGGGTTTTTTCATAAGCCAGACTATGCACAGATTCCTCAAAGAGCTATTCCTTTTCTGTTCCCTTAACTCTTCGCCTTATAACTATTCCTTTACACAAGCTGTTCTCTTTTCTGATAGCAATCTTTTCCTTGCTCTACTTGAGAGAGATAAACCCTAAGCAATGTTAAAAGGCATTGCTTCTTATCTTTCCACATTTCATTCTGAATCTAGCAATGAAACTACTCCATCAAGTCAATGATGAGTCCTTAGTGTTGGATATATATCAATTTCTTACAGCAGCAACAAAAAAAGTTTAATCCTTGCAGAAAGTCTATTAAACGCTTATTTTCACAAAATTTGATTATTAATTGCTAACATAGATTGTGATCTTGCAAACACTTACCCTAGGACATTATAAATATATCTCTATGTGTAGATAACTCTACTTATAGGCAAAATATGTAGTTTTCTATGAAAAGAGTTTATTGAATTCAACAAAACACGCACTGCTCTCTCTTTTGCTAGAGATTCAGTCATAGAGCTTGCTCTGATTGCCACTGCTGAAAGAGGAGTTTGGGTGTATGAAAATATACCGACTTCTGCTGGGAACAGGAGAGTAATATGACCACTGCCTCCACCTCTCTCTTCTTACCAGAGGCACCAAACTCAGCAAACCTCCCTCCAGAAATCTCTTGCCCTCTTTCTTTCTCAATGCTACATCTGCCTTCTCCAGTTTTCAAAGTACAACCCTCCTTCTGTGTGTCACTGTTTGGGCCACTTTTACAATTCACAAAGACACTCTGCAGGCAGGATAAACACAGCTTCAAAGTACAAAGTAATTATTTATTGGTGGATACACACATAGATAGCTGAGAGTAACAATCTACTATGCTAAGCATTAGCAGGTTCACCATTCCCGATAAGGCACCCAATAAATCTTTGTCAGCTAGGTGGTCATTGGTCAGGTGGTAAAAATTCAGTATCTGCTTGTCCTTGAAATTGAGATGATCTCTGATGCTGCTCTTCTGTGGTATTGAAATTATTCCATCCTCCATTAGAATTCTATACATTTTCACTTCAGTGTGTTTTCTCTTGAAACCTTGAATTTTATTTCAACAATCCTACCTTTACCAGAATTTTTTTTTGTCTTGCATAATCTATGTACTTTCTCAGAATTTAACAATTTCCGTAGAATTTACAGAAACTTATCATAACAGTCCATCCTTAGAGGTCCTTCAGGAGTATTTCTTATAAACGTGGATTTTTAGGCCAAAGAACTACTTTAAAAGGCAGATAATTTTGATACATTATGGCAAGTAATAAATTATTTCTTTCCTTCTTTCATTTCCTCCCTTTGCAAAAAGTAATGATAAAGCCATACCTTTTCAATATTGCGGGAATATATTAATTATACTTTCATTCTTCTTTTAGCAAGCTAAGCATGACATGTTTGCTTGGAGTGTATTTTAAAAAATTGCTTAGTAAAATTACTGAAGGAAATGCAGCTGGAAAATGTTATTGGAAAAGATCAGTGTCAGCAACAGAATAACTTTTGGTATTTTATCAGCTCTTGCAAAGATGTGCTGGTATTAAAATAACAAAATTGTTCTCTGGTGTCTCTTTAAAATGACTGAAGTGTACCAAAAACTGAACTACAAAAGTATGAGGTAGGGTGATTCTCCATCAGCTGCATTGTATGTGGAAGACTAGTTGACCTTTATTTCATGAACCAACAGCCAATGAAATTACTGAGAGCATTGCTAGTACTAGCAAACAGGGATATATGATAACATCAATTCTTGTGTAGGGGCCAAGTGCATGATTCTTTTAAAAAGTTTACTTTAACTCAAAGGCATCGAAAACTCTGATTTCAAAAATAAATAGTGGGAGTATATCTCTTGAGAACAGAATAATTTAAATGAAAACATTTTTAAGACTTCAGATCATCAAAGCACATGGGTTAATCACTCTAAACTTATGAGTATACTCATGAATAGTTAAGAAATTCATGTGCTTAAACTTGTGGATTGGGATCTAAACTTCACAGGGATGAAGTTGCTTTCTGTTGCCTTCAACACACAGCTGTTACCAAAAGCCACAAGACTGCTAAATAAAAATAGGGATGATTAGAATTATTTATCTGAAATATTCACATATTTCCATTCTTCACAAATTGTCCATACAATCTTACGAAATTTGTCAACATTAAGTGAAAGTATACATTCTTGTTCTTTGTACAATATTGAGAAACAGTTTGCTACTGGTATTTCTATTTTGAGATCAGTCACTGTAACTGTGAGACGTAGGTTGTAAGTACGTTGTTGATCTTTGTTGAAAAATGACATGTCTTAATTTTGGGGTGGATGGGGTGGGTGTCTATCCTAAGCCTACGAAAGTCAGTGACACTCTGCTATGTCTTACTGTGGAATGAGTCCTGATTTCTCCCAGGAGTCCTGTAGAGAGTTTGCAGGTTTTTTGTTTTTTTATTTTTTTTTTTAGAAACATAACTTTAAATTTTTCTGAAAGATACTTATGCTTTAAAAACACTACTGTATATGTAGAAAGTAAATACCAGAAAAGCACAAACTCAGCTGAAATCCCTCTATGTAATTTAATTAATATTTGTTACCTGAATTAAAATATTCAAAAAAACTCCTGCAATTATGCATCATGAGGAGAAAATAAGGCTGAGAGAAAAGATATAATTTACTTTCAATGTGTCCCAACTGCCCACTACATTTTACTGCATTGAAATTCACCTAAACTAACCTCTCTTAAATGAAAAATGCTGGGTTATGTCTAAATTTTATAAACTCAAATGAATATGTGTACATAAAAAATAAGTAGCTGATGAAGGAATAAACTTCCCAGCACAGAAACTTGTACATTTCTTAAAAAATAAAATAACGATAATAAAAAAATTGTTTAAGACGTACAGATTCTAGCTAACAAATAAGAGATCATTATCTTGTAAATTAATCTGAAACAAAAGCTTGTTAAAGAAAAAAGTCTAGTGAAGACTACAGCTTAATAATTACTATCCATACACAATAAACTTAAGGGACCATGAGGACTGTTGTTATGCTATGCTGTTCCCTATGCAAAGTGACTGTTCTCCTGCTGAGAACTAAAGATTTTCACAGCCTTGAGTACCAAGTTTGCTTCAGTAAAATCAGAGAAGCAAAATGAGCTATACAATCCAGTTCACAATTTTTTTTTTTCCTTTTTCCCTTTTGCATTAAAGGGCATAAGGATCATCTTGCACACTGGATGGAAAATCCTTTTTGTTCCTTTCTCAGGTATAACCAACTGCTGATCAGAATTTCTGTTTTTCTTCTAAGGGTTTTAGTTACCTTGGCTAATAATAGCAAAGACAACCAGATGCCAGATGTAACTGAGTTCTAAAATTTATTTTGTATTCCTCATTAATACAAATTGTTGATGCATTAAAACTGAGCTATAAGAAAAACTAAGAAACAGAAATAGATATTATAAACCCAAAGATATGTGAAAAAAGGTCTGTAACTTGCTAAATGTGGAAGAAAATAAACTGTTAGTTTTCTTATACCTAGAAAAAATAAATTTCTATGTATTTCAGCAGATAAGGGTGTTTTCTTTGAAGAAGAGGATTAAATGATGGGATGACATCAGCTTGCTGTAGAAAACAGATAAAGATGAATAAAAATCCATTTATACACCGTACTTTTTGTAAGCTGTATTGCCTGAACAGCCACAAATGCAGTTGTTAATATCAATAGAAAATGTCACAAACTTTTTAATATTCTTCATGCCTGTATAAGTATGACCAAAGTCTGATTAGATTTTATGACAAATACTAAGAGACTCCATACACCTTAAGTTTCTCAAACAAGACTTTAAGATCTGATGAAAGGTGGAAGATTAACTGGTTAGTGACAAATCCCAACTAACAAAATGCCTACCACATTCCCAGAAAGAAAACTGTGCAAGACTTCCTTTGCCTTGAACTCTACACACATATACACATGCACACACACATATACATATATCTTCCTTGAACTGCATATATCCAAAGACATGACTAGATATTATTTACTTTAATATAGAGTATATTTAGTTCAGTTCATTTTGTGTTTCTTTAATAATCATTTAAGCCTGTTTAAATCTACCTGTGAGAATTGTGCTACATAGGTAAAATGAACGTTGCATATGTATTTTTGCAATGGTGTTACTGTTTAGTAAACTGATAACTTTTGGCCAAGAAATACCTGATACCATAAGAATAGCAAAAAGAAACCCTAGTGAAATTTTTAATAGGTCTTGATTAAATTGAGCATGAGTAACCATTAACCTAGAAAGTTAACCTCTGACAAACTTGTTGAGGGTATATATAATTGGTATCTTTGAAATACTTGAATAAGGTAGTTTCATGCAGTGGCTCGCCCAAACATCAAACTGATCGAGATGCTTCCTCTTTTTGTGTTAGTTTTCAGAATAATATCAAGGAACTTGTAGTCTTCTCTATGTAGAACAGGCTCGTGTAAAACTATAAATGTAAATTTCTAAAACAGTTACTTGGAAACAATGATCCAGAAGTTTAACAAGGAACTGTAAATTACGTTTGTACTTCCTGAAGCCTTCTTTCTGTTAAAAATGTTGAATCTGCAATTCTGTACTAGTAAAATTTATTTGGGTTTTCTGAACAGATATTTTTCATGTTATTTAATAATAATAATCAAGGTACCAGTTATAATAATAATAATTAAATAATAATTATTAAATAATAATAAATTATTAATTAATAATATTGATCAAGGTGCCAGTTAACTAAAGGTCTAATGGCAGCTATCCAAATAATCATTTAAATCCACTTAAGTCCAGAATTAAAAAGAGTTTAAAAATTCAGTTCTCTATAAACATAAACTATATAGAGTAGCTTTTGGTAAGAGACACAATTATCTCTAGCTTAGTATAAAAAAATACGCATTTAAATAATTGAGACTTACACCTTTAATTTTTCCTTGCATAGTCATGACTTGATTACATTTTCTTACATGCATGAAGACCAACACAATACTTGCTTAAATAACTTAGCCAATTAAACCTTTGTTTAAACTGCTGTAATTAAGTTTCTTAGATATTTAAATATAATGTTCTCACTCAAGCTTGAACAACCAAATGAAGGGTGGATCACTCCGTGCCCCCCAAACAACACAAATCAAAAATCCCCTTAAGATGTGACTGATAAAAAAATTGAGTAACTACAGTTAAGTAGACTTCAGGCACTTAAATTTACTGTGATTAACTAGAAACATAGAAATCAGTCTCAATTACCCTGACCCACTCTCAGTTATGCCAAACCCATTCAACCGATGGCTAACTACAAAGAATTATGTACCTGCCTGTTAAACTTTAAAAACCTGGAGATGTTTAGCTGTATTCTGTTTCTGCGTCTTCTTGGAACATCCTTAACCAGAGTGGCTTGGCACAGAGCTCTGGACTGCCTCCTTTGAGGGGCTTAGTAATATACAAGGCAAAGCAAAGTCTACATTTCTGAAGAGCCTTACCTGGAGGATGTGTGAGAGAACATAACACCCAGATTATATGTCAGTAGTTATAGTTCCTATGACTATTTGTATGTGTTTATAAAATAGTCTTTTATGGAATAGTTTTGACAAAACTAAAATGCGAGATGCTTCCATTCCCGCTGCCTGCCCTAAACAATAAACTTCAGTCCTCCTCTTTATGCAGCCTTCCCCCTAATAGCCCACAGAGTCAGGAAATTAAGTGTGTTTCACATTAATTTGCTTCCAGGTTACTGGACAAACCAGTCTCCTGGGAGACTGATGTTTCAGGTATGGTCTGTCCCAGTCAGCCTGTAATTAGCTCTTACAACATGGAACTTTTTTTCAGGGAGTTCTCTCCTAAAAACAGAGGGGTTTAGGGACTGGCTTTCTGAGGAATTTAAGTCTTTAAGTGCACAGAGTAGAGAATCTGGATACATGCCACTGGAATTTGAATTTCACTCGTTTTTAGAATATCAGATTTAGGTTGCCAGTTCTGGAAAGCATCCAAGTTAACAAAATATTCTTAAAAGTATTACTCTGACATGGAAATGCTTAAATTTCTGTTTGTTTATTCTTAATTCTCCCTAATCAAGTGAGGGGGAAGAAACTTAAAGCTATTCCGTATTTGAATACTGAGATCTCAGACTGTCAAAACTGCTTGTTTTATTAGAAGTTTACATTGGTTGTTTATATATCTCCTGATCACAGAATGGTTGAGGTTGGAAGGGACCTCTGGTACATCTGGTACAACCCCCATGCTCAAGCAGGGTCACCTAGAGCCAGTTGCCCAGGACTGTGTCTAGATGGTTCTTGAACATCTGCAAGGAGGGAGACTCCACAACCTCCCTGGGCAACCTGTGCCAGTGCTCAGTCAACCCCACAGTAAAAAAGTGTTTTCTGATGTTCAGAGGGAACTTCCTGTGTTTCAGCTTGTGCCTATTACCTATGGTCCTGTCATTGGGAATGACTGAAAAGAGCCTGACACCATCCTGTTTGTACCCTCCCTTCCCATATTTGTACACATTGATGAGAACCCTCCAAGCCTTCTCTTCTCTAGGCTAAACAGTCCCAGTTCTCTCAGCCTTTCCTCATATGTGAGGAGCTCCAGTCCCTTAAACAACCTGTGGGCCTTTGTTAGACTCTCTCCGTATCTCTCTTGCACCGAAGAGCCCATATGTTCATCTCTCTCTTGTACTGAGAAGCCCGGAACTGGACACAGGACTCCAGGTGTGGCTTAACCAGTGCTGAGTAGAGGGGAAGGATCACCTCCCTCGTCCTGCTGGCAATACTCCTCCTAATGCAGCCCAGGATACCATTATCCTTCTTTGTGGCAAGAGCACATTGCTGGCTGATGTTCAACCTGGTGTCTTCCAGGACTCCCAGGTCCTTTTCTGCCAAGTTGCTTTCTGGCTGGGTAGCCTCCAGCATATATTGGTGTATGGAGTTGTTCCTTCCCCGGTTACAGGACTTTGCACTTCCCCTTGTTGATCTTCATGAGGTTCCTGTCAATCCACTTCTCAGCCTGTGAAGGTCCCTCTAGATGGCAGCATGATCCTGTGGTGTGTCAGCCACTACTCCCAGTTTGGTGTCTTCTGCAAACCTGCTGGGGGTACACACTGCTCCATCATCTAGATAATTAGTGAAGATGTTAAATAGGACTGGACCCATTATTGATCCCTAGGGTACACCACTAGTTACTAGCCTCCAACTAGACTTTGCACAACTGATTACCACCCTCTGGGCCTGGCCATTCAGCCAGTTTTCAATCCACCTCACCGTCTGCTCATCCAGCCCGTACATCAACACCTTGTCTATGAGGATCTTATGGGAGACAGTGTTAAAGGCCTTACTGAAGTTCAGATAGACAATAGAAAAGGCAAAACATAACCCTCATTTTTAAAAAGGGAAAAAAGGAAGACCCGGGGAACTACAGGCTGGGCAGTCTCACCTCTGTGCCCAGCAAGATCATGGAGCACATCCTCCTGGAAACTATGCTAAGGCACGTGGAAAACAGCAAGGTGATTGGTGACAGTTTAATATCTTTATTGATGATCTGGATGAGGGGATTGAGTGCACCCTCAGTAAGTTTGCAGACGACACCAAGCTGGGCGGGAGTGTTGATCTGCTGGAGGGTAGGAAGGCTCTGCAGAGGGACCTGGACAGGCTGGATCGATGGGCCCAGGCCAACTGTATGAGGTTCAACAAGGACAAGTGCCGGGTCCTGCACTTTGGCCACAACAACCC
>NW_008795138.1:8743069-8744583 GCF_000699145.1 Aptenodytes forsteri | reverse complement strand
CTTCCAGTACTTAAAGGGGGCCTACAGGAAAGATGGGGAGGGACTCTTTATCAGGGAGTGTAGTGATAGGACGAGGGGTAATGGTTTTCAACTGAAAGAGGGTAGATTTAGATTAGATATTAGGAAGAAATTCTTTACTGTGAGGTTAGTGAGACACTGGAACAGGTTGCCCAGAGAAGTTGTGGATGCCCCATCCCTGGAAGTATTCAAGGCCAGGCTGGATGGAGCTTTGAGCAACCTGATCTGGTGGAAGATATCCGTGCCCATGGCAGGGGAGTTGGAACTAGATGATCTTTAAGGTCCCTTCCAACCCAAACCATTCTATGGTTCTATGAATATCCACTGCTCTGCCCTCATCTACCAGGCCAGTCATTTCATCATAGCAGTTTATCAAGTTGATCAAGCATGGTTCCCCACAGTGAAGCCATGCTGACTACGCCTGCTGATTTTCTTGTCCACCATGTGCCTGGAAATTTTTTCCAGGAATAGCTGCTCCATCACCTTCTCCGGGATTGCGGTGAGACTGACCGGCCTGTAGTTCCCTGGGTTCTCCTTCTTGTCCTTCTTGAAGATGGGGGTGACATTTGCTTTTCTCCAGTCTTCAAGCACTTCTCACAGTTGCCATGATAGATCAAAGATCATCTAGAGTGGTCTCATAAAGACATCTGCCAGCTCCCTCAGTACTCGTGGGTGCATCCTATCAGGGCCCATGGACCTACGTATGTCCGGTTTGCTTAAGTATTCCCTGACCTGATCTTCTTCCACCAAGGATACATTTTTACTTGTTCCAGCCTTTCCCCCTGGTCTCTGGGACCTGGGACCCCTGAAGGCCAGTGTTGCTAGTAAAGACTGAGGCAAAGAAAGCATCTAATACCTCAGCCTTTTCCATGTCCTGTGCAACCAGGTCCCCTGTCTCACTGAGCCATGGGCCCACACTTTTCCTTAGTCTTCCTTTTGTCTCCTATGTACTTACAGAAGAGCCTCCTGTTTTCTTTGACATCCCTGGCCATTCAATTCCATTTGGGCTTTAGCTTTCCTAACTTAATCCCTGGATACTTGGACAATGCTTCTGTATTCTTCCCAGGTTACGTGCCCTTGCTTCTACCCTCTGTAGGTTTCCTTTTTGTGTCTGATTTTCTTCATCCAGGCAGGCCCCCTGGTGGAGGCCTCCTGGTAATTTTGACCAACTTCCTGTTCATTGGGTTGGACTACTATTGAGCTTGGAGGACGTCATCCTTGAATATTAATCAGGTTTCTTGGGCCCCTGTCGTGGTTTAATTTCAGTCGGCAACTAAGCACCACGCAGCCGCTTGCTCACTCCCCCCCACCCGGTGGGATGGGGGAGAGAATTGGAAGAGCACAAGTGAGAAAAACTCATGGGTTGAGATAAAAACAGTTTAATAATTGAAATAAAATGA
This sequence comes from Aptenodytes forsteri, assembly GCF_000699145.1. Classification (NCBI taxonomy): domain Eukaryota; kingdom Metazoa; phylum Chordata; class Aves; order Sphenisciformes; family Spheniscidae; genus Aptenodytes; species Aptenodytes forsteri. The sequence continues at coordinate 8,743,165 of NW_008795138.1, read as the reverse complement.
TAATAATAATATGATAATAATAATAATACACAAAGCAAGTGATGCACAGTACAATTGCTCACCACCCGCTGACCGATGCCCAGCCAGTCCCCGAGC
>NW_008795138.1:8730772-8734626 GCF_000699145.1 Aptenodytes forsteri | reverse complement strand
GTAGAGCATGGGAAGCTGAAAAGTCCTTGGCTAGTGTAAGCATTACCTAGCAACAACTAAAACATCGGTGCGTTATCAACTTTGTTCTCATCCTAAATCCAAAACACTGTACCAGCTACTAGAAAGGAAATTAACTCTATCCCTGCCGAAACCAGGACAGCCCCTCTTCCCTCCAGGGGAACTCTTATGAGCAGATCTTTGAAGAGGCCAAAGTCTGCTCTCCTGAAGTGCAGGGTTGTGAGCTTGCTTTTCACCCTCTTCCCTGCCCTTGGCATCCTGAACTCCACCATCTCATGGGCATTGCAGCCAAGGTTGCCTTTGGTCTTCACAATTCCAACGAGCCCCTCCTTGTTGGTGAGTATGGGGTCCAGCAGAGCATCTCTTCTCATTGGCTTCTCAGTCACTTGGAGGAGGAAGTTATCATCAATGAACTACTGGAACCTCCTGGTTTGCTTATGCCTTGGATTGCTCATGACGATAATATGATCTTTAGTTAGATAACATTCTTGTAGCTAAGACATCTCTTAAACCATTGTTGTTGTCTTCCTACTAATCATGAAAATTAAAAAAATATAGATTACTGTGCAATAATTGGATTTGAAAAAAAATCCAATACATTTCATATTTCCTGCTTCATTCCATAGCAGCAATTTACAGTGGTACACGGTAATGCAATTTGTTAGATCTTTGGTTTTGTTAAAGAATCTACTTCACATTATACTCCCTTTTCTAGTTTTTATTTTTCTTTTATTCAGTTGCATTGCATTTATTGTCTGAAAGACTTTGCATAAAATATCCACAATACCAGCATGCTTTAGTTTAAATTGGAGGTGGTGATCTTCACTTAATGTTTTGTTTTCATGTTTCACATTTATTTGTTTTTTTAATAGGACATTTTTAACAAATCAAATTAAGTAAACAGCATTCACTTTTCCCATTACTTGACAGCAAATATTTCATCAGCAGATTAAACAGTTAATTTACCTATCTCTGAAGATGTGTTGCATAATTAGCACAGTAGATCTTTAATTAAATAGTTTTCAATTATTATAAATGATGTTTTTGTTCTTAAATATTAAATTAAACTACATTCACTATGATTAATATCTCTTAATCTATATTATTCTAAATAGAAAAACAAATCATTCTCGAGACAGCTTTTATTAGTAAGAATTTAGAAAATAATCAGATGTCAAATTCAGTCTTTTATAGAAAACCTTAAGAATGGAAGAATGAATTCAAAGAAATTACAAATTGTACAAACTTCATGAACTCAAAGCTTGCCCTAGATTTTGGAAATTTAAGCATACTTTTAGAAAGATGCCTTTAAGGATTGTTCTTTTCTGTGAAAACACTGTCTTAGCTTTCACTTTGGGGTAACGTCATCAACAAATCAAGACAGTAGAGGACAAAACTTCAAGACAGGAAGGTAAATGAATGGTTATGGGCAAACATGTTAGCTAGAACTGGGGCTTTATACCCTATGAACATTGCGAAGAAACAGAAAATGTATTATAAAACCTGTTCGACCAGTTGTTTCCAGATTGTATGAAAATCTGGAAATTACCTTTTCTCCTAATACAATTTGAGTGATAAAACAAAAAAATACTTGCTACTTTTACTAGGATCTTACACAAGTAATAAGACACACTGATATGACTTGGAATCTACCTCCCTTCAGTCTGTCTCTTTGCTCACACTTCTATCCACTCTACTCCTCTGTGTGGCACTACCAGTTCCTCAGTCCCAAGTTTCACATTGTCTATTTTTCCTGTAATTACTACTAAGTTCTGTTCAGTGTGTAATACTACAGAGTGTTACAAAGAGATGGGAGTTTCAAGATGGGTCTAGCAAAGAGGGGCATGTGAATTTTCCATTCCAGCAAATTATACTTGGTAAAAAGGAAATTTTGGTATCCCTCTCTCACGTGCTTATGGTCAGCATGTTTGAAAAAAAACCAAAAAACCCAAACCAAACCAAACTAAAACAAAAAAGCCCTAAAACTTTATAATTTTTTTTTTAACCTCAGTTAAGTGGGAAGCCAGACCAGAGGCATAACTGTCCTTTGAAGACTATCCTTTTTTGCATTAAAATATTTCAATTTCTATTGATATCAAAGCAAAAAATAATTAAAAGTTTGACCTTTAATGTCAAATTTCAACCGGAAACCCCAGTAGTTTTAGACTTTTATGGGAAAAAAGACTATTTCAATCATTAGTCTCATGCACATTACAGAGAAGTGCAATTCCTTCAGCCAGACCATAAATTCCATTCAGGCTAATGCAATATGGATTCACTGGGTCTAACTTAATTCATTTGGGTCATTCCAAAAAGCTTAATTTCATTGCAAGAAGCTGGAACAAAAAGTGTACCTGCTACCCTAAATTTAGAAGATCTGATATAAGCTCACAAAGCTGACATCTTCCTTTAAGTGCTTTTGGCACTTACTGTTGTTATGGGAATGGCTCAGGAGTCTGTCTACAGATAAAATTGCTTTAAATCCACTGATTTATTACACATTTAGGTCCCTTACATTTAAGCATGTTTTAAACCTGTTAAAATTAATGGGTAACAAATGCTTTTAAATGTTTTGCTGAAGGGGACAGACTGGTGAACTGGGACCTTAGATACTTTTTTTTTCTCTACAAAATACTTAAAGTATTTTTTTTTTAATGTAGATTAAAATCATAGTCCTTCAGAATACAATAATAGCAAATTGGATATAGTAAACTTGAACTGTTCTTATTTTATGATAATTCCCTTTTTAATGACTATATTTATTGCAAAAGCATTCCACATTTAATATAAATAAAAAGAACGTTAATGAAGCAATAGTAATATGATTAATGTAGAACTGCCTCTGTCTTCTTTGGCTTACTGTGAGCTATGGGCAATGAAGTAAATCCAGTCCTATCTGCTAATCAGAAGTTCAGTATGTTTAACAAAGCCTCAAGATTTAGCAGTAAGATAAACCAAACATGGAAATAGTTCTGCTTACCCAAACTTTGCTTTTAGGTAAGTAAGTAAGCCAATCGAAAGCTGGAGAGCTGGAGCCAAACCAGCGATATAATATGCCCTACTATGAACAAATTCTAACACCAATATGCGCTGTGTGTTTCTCCCCAAATGAAGAAAGCTGGACGCAGAAGGAGCAGAAGAAGTTGTTAACTCCTTTTCTATAGATGTAGATCACAAACACTGAATGTCTGTGTTTGTTTATAAATTTATAGGTATAGAGGAAATGGGTAGTTCCATTTACTGATTTTACTTTAATCCTTCAACAGCTAAACTGAAAGTTTAATGTATATTTCCTGTGATTGTTATGAGCCCTGATTGTGAAGCTGCCCTCAGCTTCTGGTTATATTCTCAAAAGTCAGAAAGACTTACCACCTCTCAGGAGGACATTCCTGCTTTCATTTGTGGAGTGAGATAACATGCTTTTAAACTCTCTTTTCTTTGCTACTGAGCAACACTGTTTTAAAAAGAAAAGAACTGGAAGATTGTAAGTGTAACTCCCTCAGTCAGTTTGCAGACGACACCAAGTTGGGCGGGAGTGTTGATCTGCTCGAGGGTAGGAAGGCTCTGCAGAGGGACCTGGACAGGCTGGATCGATGGGCCCAGGCCAATTGTATGGGATTCAACAAGGCCAAGTGCCAGGTCCTGCACTTTGGCCACAACAACCCCATGCAGCGCTACAGGCTTGGGGAAGAGTGGCTGGAAAGCTGCCTGTCGGAAAAGGACCTGGGCGTGCTGGTTGACAGCCAACTGAATATGAGCCGGCAGTGTGCCCAGGCGGCCAAGAGGGCCAATGGCATCCTGGCCTGTATCAGAAATAGTGTGGCCAGCAGGAGTAG
>NW_008795138.1:8726884-8730385 GCF_000699145.1 Aptenodytes forsteri | reverse complement strand
GGGAAGTGGTGGAGTCCCCATCCCTGGAAGTATTTAAAAGACGTGTAGATGAGGTGCTTAGGACATGGTTTAGTGGGCATGGTGGTGTTGGGTTGATGGTTGGACTCGATGATGTTAGAGGTCTTTTCCAACCTTAATGATTCTATGATTCTATGATTATTCAGCTTCCATAGGGTGCTGTAGATGTAAGAAAAGGTTGAGCCTTCATGATAAGTTACTTCACTGCAGCCATTTATTTTGATTATGTAAATGCAGTTATCTGGTAGAATTTTTCTATTATGAGTGCTAGCTGAAAATATTGAACCAACCTGGAGGTATGTAGGGGTTGAGGAATACCACTGTTTCAACATTCCTGTATTAAGCTCCTGTGAATAAGTGTTTACTGGAGAAAATCTGAAATACAGGTATGGAGGTATAAATTTCACTACCTCTTTAATTTGTATCAAAGCCCTTGAAAGTCTGTGTACCATATTCAGATTGCTGAATATTCAAACAAACCATTATAAGTATTTCAAATCGATGCAGTACTAAAAGAAAAGAATTTGTGAATGACGAGAAACTTCTCATTTATCAAGGTCTTAAAAAGCGTCATTATATACTTTTCCCTTTCATATGTATGTTTATAGAGAAAAAAAACCAAACAAAAAACCCAAACCAAAACTTAGAGGATAAATGAGAATGGCCTTCTGGGTTCTGTTACAGCCCTTTTGGGAACCATACATTGACTCCAGTCCAAATATCATTAGCATCTGTTGCTCTCTGTGAATCCGGTTTAGGTCCCAGGACTTTTTCAAGTGCAGGTAGTAATTCTACTTTGAAGCAGAACTACTGGCAACCTCAGGAAGGATAGCAAGCCTGATGCAGAGGCTGGCACATATCACCATTATCAACAGGACAGAGTAATCTATCTGGAGTTTCTTGCACTATCAGAACATAATATTTTAATAATAAGAAAACAAGTCAAACAGTTTTGCAGTGGGTCTGCTGTTGATGGGTTCTTGTTAGGCTTGCTCAGAGCTCAGCTTTTGGACAGGGTTTATCAGAAGCCCTAGGTTGTATCCAATTTAAGGAGCCTGAGAGTTTTTCATGCTTGGGGACTGTGGGAGTCCAAGCCTCATCTTCACTTCGCATTAAATAAAAAAATGTTTCCTCTACCTTTTGCTCATGGCTTTCCAAGTAACCTAGACTTGGATTTATATGTCCTAGCTGAGCTAGGACTCTAATGAAGTACTCAGTCCAGATAATCAGATATATCCAGATAAACCAGGACATATACTAGAAGAGAAGTCTAAAGAGAAGTCTACGCTCAGGGTGGTGAAACGCTGGCACAGGTTGCCCTGAGAGGTGGTGGATGCCCCATCCCAGGAAACCTTCAAGGTCAGGTTGGACAGGGCTCTGAGCAACCTGATTTAGTTGAAGATGTCCCTGCCCACGGCAGGGGGGGTTGAACTAGATGACCTTTAGAGGTCCCTTCCAACCCAAACTATTCTATGATTCTATGATTCTAAATACAACTATAGTTTTTACTCAGCTTAGTTTCTCAGTCTCACTGAATCCCAGAAGAGAGAGGCATGCATGTCTCTGCTCAGGTGATAGAAGCTCTTGGTATGGATGGACTGAGTTGTAAGGGAATACGTAACATTTCAGTAAAAAACCCAACAACTCAGCCTAAGTCTTTCTAGAATAAATAAGCTGCGGGGGTTATGATATCACAATTTGTATAGGGTACCCCAAATTATGCCTAAATCCCATTTTATGTACTTAATATCTTTTCTCTGTCAAGATTCCTGAAAGGATAGTTTCTTTACCCAAAGAGTTTACTGGATAAATAAAGACTTTAGTGTTTGTTTTTTTTTCCTAAAAGTGATGGTTCTTTATTAAATTTACTGTTAAAATACTTGTTAATTTAATGAGTAACATTATATTGTATATTTATTTTAAAACCATAACATTGTATAATGTATGTCACAGGGAGTTTCACAATCCATTAAAAACATAAAAAGGCAAGTTTATCTTTAAACACAGAGAATAACGTAAGACTAGGAAGATTAACCTGAGCAAAACTGCTAACACTTCCCAATTTTTTTACAATAGAAAACTAGATCTTTAGGTAGTAATCAGTGGATTCTTGAAATCCACTAAATTATAGCAATTTAAGATAGTCAGTGATCTGGCTTAAAAAACAATCAGAAATGTATTTAATTTTGTAAAAAGGTATTGGGCTATTTTAAAATTTTTCTTTTTAATATTAAGCTAAAAAACATACATGTAAAGCCGATTTAATTGGACTCTATATAATGCATATGAGATCAGTTTATTGTTTTAAAAATTCCCTGGAATTATTTTCTCACCAAAACCACAGTGAAGAGAAAACAGTGGGAAAATCCATTGTACTCTTTTGTACCAGTGTATGACAGGGCTATCGCATTTGTTGTTTTTATGTTTTACTTTAGTGTAAAAGCATTCTGATCTCTTTTCCAAATATGAAAAAAGAGATTTTTTTTTTTTTTTAATTTATTGGAGAATGCTATAATCTTGTTAAATTAAAACATGAATGGGTTTAAACTTCATAATATTGCTTTTAGGTTTTCACAGTTCAGGGATATTTGGATACTATGTGTTTGTAGGAAAGTCTGCCAGTTTAAGCACTTTGTTAAAGCTGTTTTCTCAGTCTATAGTTTCAGCTGAGTTTTTAAAAAGTGACTTGTATTTATGAAGCCTTCTGTTTTGATGCTTAACTTTGAACAGCTTTTGAAGAGGCCTATTAAGACGTGTTCAATAACCTGACACCTGGGCTTTCTTCAGCAGCCTAAACACAGGCATCAAGTAACTTCTAAGATGATCACCTACAAACCAGTAATCTTTAGAAAAACTGCACGTTCCTTTTTTTTTCTTTTTCAAGACTAAAAGCTCAAGTTGTTGGGGTTAGCACAGATATAAACATTTCTATAAACATTTCTATAGATGTCACTAATGTATTGAATACATTAGTGACATCAAAATCAAAGTATGATATGTACTTCATGGAGTGTTAAGACAGTCTGATCATCAACAAGTTGACTACATTTAAAGAATACAATTTCTAAAATTTCCTACAACTTCCAAGATTAATGTATCACTTCCTGGCCACAGGGAAAATGGGATAGTCAGGATGACGTCAGCATGTTTGGTACTCCAGCATGCACTCCTGGGTGGGAAGTTCAGCAATCTAGAGAACATATGTTCACATAATTAAGCTTTACAACAGAATATTGCAGAGGGACCTGGACAGGCTGGATCGATGGGCCGAGGCCAATTGTATGAGGTTCAACAAGGCCAAGTGCCGGGTCCTGCATTTCTGCCACAACAACCCCATGCAGCGCTACAGGCTTGGGGAAGAGTGGCTGGAAAGCTGCCTGTCGGAAAAGGACCTGGGGGTGTTGGTCGACAGCTGGCTGAACATGAGCCGGCAGTGTGCCCAGGCGGCCAAGAAGGCCATTGAGGAAATGGCCTCAAGTTGCG
>NW_008795138.1:8704365-8726824 GCF_000699145.1 Aptenodytes forsteri | reverse complement strand
GTAGATGAGGCACTTAGGGACATGGTTTAGTGGGTGGTGGTGTTGGGTTGACGGTTGGACTCAATGATCTTAGAGGTCTTTTCCAACCTCAATGATTCTATGATTCTATGATTCTAAGATCAGATTTGATTTTTTTTCCTTGCTTGTTACGAGGTACTGGATTTTGGGTAAGCTTATTGCATTATATTTTCCTTTATCTATTCCTCTTATTTGGATGTTTTTTGTGAGTAAAAATGTGGTCAGTGGTCTTTTTATTCAAATAAATTTATGTTTTAATAGATGTAAATAGCAGTATAGGAAACGTGAATATTAAGCTGAGGTTTTTGTTGCCTTTGTTTTTCAGTACACTGACATCAGAAGCTGTTTTCTTATCCCACAGTTGCATCTGAACTCTCCTTGTAACTTGAAAAGTAACCAAATTAAAAAGACATAGCAATAACAATTCCATAATTAGAGGCATGCTAGTAACAAGTGATTAAGAAGGTACAATACATACATAAGTATATACGTACATATAGAATCATAGAATCATTTAGGTTGGAAAAGACCTTTAAGATCATCGAGTGTACATACACACATTCACACATGTATATATTACTATAACTCAAATTTCTGGGGGCTCTGAGAAGTAAGAATATGCATGACAAAAAATGTATTAAGATTATTTTGAACCATAAGTGGAAAAACATCCTCCAGTATACATTAAAGTACTGTGTCTTAATGCTACTTAAAAGATAATTAGCTACACTACCATAGGTGACCAGGCTAACTGAGAAAGTACACTTTGATGGATGATCCACAGAATGGATGTATTAACAAATTGAAGAAAAAATAACTTTCAGTGGGAAAACCAATTAACCATTATATAAGGATCACAAAATTTAACCACAGAGAGTATGCGTCAAGGTAGACCATAACTAATTGCACAAATGGGTTGCCTGTAAATTATGTCTATAAAACTGTAATTCACACAACTGAGTTGCTCAAGCACTTTTCTTCAGAATCAGGTATGCAAAATCAATCACTGGTTTTCTGTATTGATACAAAGCTTAGTATTACTTTATTATCATTAAAGAAAAGTACATATTTTACCCCTTGTATTTAGTCTGATAGGCAGTCCTTAAGGCCTGGTTGCACTTTGGATGCAACACTAGGACATGTGCTATGCCATTCCCCTGGGTCCAAGCACTTTCCCGCTGCCCAGGTTGTGCCCTGGTCACAGCAAACTGCAGCTCTCATCTCATCAGCGCGTCTGGGTTCACTGGGTGCTGTCCCCTTGGTCCTGCCCAGTGATCCTGGGACTGTGATTGACCCTGCTTCCCCTCACCGGGCCTATTCCTGAGCCTCACCCACAGGACAACATCCTGGCCTGACCTCGACCCATGCCCATCCTCAGGGAGATGCCCAATGCCCGGGCTGGGTGCCCTGGTGCCCCCGCCTGCCCTGCTTCTGGCTGGGGCAGCGGGACGGGCCCTGGCTGCCCGTCCCTGCCCTGACAGCCCCAGTGCAAGACACCACAGTTCTCAGAACCCTGGTCCCATGGAGCCACTGACTCACACGGTGCCCAGACATCGTCTTCCCTTGTATACTGATCATTTTTTTTTATAGTTTGAAAGCAACAACTACTCTGGAGGACACAGTCACAGCCTGTCACTTGGCTAGACCAAATAACAAATAAAGACATAAAATAATAACAGTGTCTAAACCACAACTGCTATGCCTGGTATAATTTTTTTCCTATTTTCTTCAATAAGTATAGATGTTTATCACAAAAACATAAGTAGAGGTAAGTGAAGCAAAAAATTCAAGGAAAAATAAAAATTAGAACAGACACATAGCTTGAGGCTGACTATGGTGACATCGTCATGTACTCTGGGATGAATTGGGTGCTTAGAAAGAAAAATTATTTCTCAATATTTAATAATGGAAATTTTTTCCTATTTTCTTCAATAAGTATAGATGTTTATCACAAAAACATAAGTAGAGGTAAGTGAAGCAAAAAATTCAAGGAAAAATAAAAATTAGAACAGACACATAGCTTGAGGCTGACTATGGTGACATCGTCATGTACTCTGGGATGAATTGGGTGCTTAGAAAGAAAAATTATTTCTCAATATTTAATAATGGAAATTTATAAATAATATACAATAAAATAAGTTTTAAAATATTTAACAAAGTCAGCACTTTGGTCATAGTAATTCACCAGTTATAAAGTATAGTTTACAATATACATTTAATAATAAATCAATATTTAATAATAAAATCAATGTAGTAATAATTTTAGAAGAATGAAACTAGTGGAAGTGTTTTATGTATGATACCAACCTTTGCTGGTTGGCTGACATGTTGTTTTTTCAGTCATCAAAAAAAACAGCTTCATTTAAAAAAAAGAAATGTTTTCTATAGGATCTGTCTAGTTTAGTTCACTTGAGATTTAGATTTTTTTTTTTAACTTTGTGATGAAGTAAAATATTATTTGGTTGCAAAACTGTAGATTCTCTACAAGAAAATACAACTAATCCCCTAAACATACCGGTTTCAAAAAATAAGAGACTCATACTCATAGTTGCAGGTGCATTTTAGCTTAGGTTTTATTTTTTAGATGAAAAATTCCTCTCTCATCTTTGTTTTTCATAATCATGCTGCTACGCCTTTTTTTTCATTCTCTGATCTTCTCTATCGTCTCTTACAATCCCCGGCTTCCCCAAGCCATTGGCATTGTTTGGCAGTAATTTACCAAGTTTTTTTCTAGAGAAATGCTAATATTAATTGCTTCAACATTTTCTGTAGTATTTTTGCTTTGGATAGCTGTTTTTATTGGTGAAAATATTAGGTTACATGTGGAATATGTCTCATATGCTTATTCTAAATGACAGTTGCAGTTTTTCCTACTAGCTTCAAAATGCTTCAACCAGCCCCATCCATTTTTTTCCAGCACAATATTATTTTAAAGAGACGTGTAATTGTGTTGCATTTTGAAAGCATTGTAAATTATGCACAATCAACAAAGCTATTATGTGACACTGCAGAATGTACAACTAATGAAAATGTAATCACTAGACCTTATCATTTTAGCTGAAGTTCTAATTTAATAATATAATTTCATATCCCCAAGAGCCTTTTAACATTTATTTATCATGCCAATTTCCATTACCTAATCCAAAATAATTGTTTTGATTCTCCTAAATTATACTGATAGTATCCTGAAAAGGTCTACAGTTTCAAAAGGTTTATGACAATGTACACATATACATCACATTAATATGTACATGCTGTAGTATACCTCATTAACAAAGGTTTTTAGAATTTATAATTTAACCTTGCAGATGTACTCTTCTGTGACCAGGCCACAGATTCAATTGGTTTCTTACCTCGATAAGACAAAGTCTGCATCAAGAGCACTGGATTTTCATCTACTTTTTTCACTTCAGGTAGTTTCTCACTTACGATACAATTTTTACTCTCTTCATGCCCCACTTTTGAAGCTCAGTTCAGTTTGAAATTTAAGACTTTACACTCATAAAATCAATGGCAAGGATCCACAATTATTATGAAAATATTTCATAAATATTGTAAGACGTGGCCTTAACTGAAGAAATGGCTTGCTGGCAGAATCTCCTTTTCATGCAACTCCCACCTCCTGTTGGAGCAGGGAGGGAGATGGAAGTGAGTTGTCAGTGAGAAGGGTTGAATGTAGTTTGTTCTGAAGACACAGGGAACTCTGGTTTGAGCCCCTCCACCTTCCATATACATCTTGAATACCCAGAAATTTGAACATTTCTAAGCACTCTTGACACTATTTTCCATTCTAACATTAATGCACAAAGCAAAAATGCATTTTGCTAAAGAAACTGGTGCAGAGAATAAACAAGAAAAAATCAGTAGTAATAAATTCACAATATTTATTCAAGAACTTTATCATATTTTCACTCTACTTCTACGCATTAAGCTTCATTCTTGATGCATAGCTATATTGCTAGGCCCTTCTACCTTCCTTTTCCCATGCTGCAACATCCTCCACTCTCTGTTAAAAAGGAATGAAAAATGCAAACAATCCATCAGATCCTTCTCCAGCTTCTAAGGGAACTTCCTTCCCACCTACATTCGGTTATATACTGGTTAGAATCTTATTCAGTGTAGCATAAGATTTTCATAAATGTTCTCTGTAACTTGAAGAGGACATCTAACCACCACCTCAAGCTGCACCACGTATTGTTCAGTGCCTCCACAGTATCTACTAAGTCACCAGGATGATAAGAGCTTTTTAGAGCTCTAGGCTAAGCAAAGCACCCAGCTTACTTTGCCCTTATTTCACTCCAAATCTCTACATGGGCTTCTCTGTTTAAGTGATAGTTTGTTTACTCTTCACAGGACATTGATACGTCTCCTTTTTATTACCAAACAGTGACAACAGTATTTAAGCTATCCAAAGTTCAAAACAGATTCGCTATGCTCAGATCTTTCTCCTAGTTAAACCTATCTAATAGTTGAAATGCAAATGATGCCTTTGCTTTCCAAAATAAGATGCCTGAAGTTGGTTCCTTGTTAGTGACACACCTTCCTGCTCACCAAGCAAGTTGTCAAAAGTATTACAGAGTGTTTCAGTTTGCATTTATAAAAGGAGATCCTTTTCAGTGTGGTGAACACCATCTCCAGACCAGTCTGTTCACGTTAAGTACTTTAACTCAGTGAAAGCGTGGACATGAGCATTAAGAACAGGTAAAAACGCTTTCCAGAAATGGGCAACAGTGATTACACTTTTCAGTACTGGGGTCATAAACTGAGTTCAGCTAGTACCAATGCATAGCTCCTTTAAAAAAGGCCTCTTTTAAATAAGCAGGAGCTAAAGAAGTTTATTCGTTCAATATTATATGAATAATTACACTACATTCTATCTTTTGTAATCATTGTTCTGCCTTTGGCATGATATATTCACAAAACATGTGATAAGTTCCACAAAAATGTAGGGAACAATAATAAATAATTAAAAAAAATTCTGTTAACAGCTATCAACCAGCTCATCTGCTTGTTTACTTGCATTTCAAGTAATTCAGAGGAATAAAATACTAGAGATCATGTAATAGAAAGCATTTCAATGTCTGTTCTGTTTATATTGTTTTGCTCATCTAGTACTGCACGGTTTTGCTGCATAATTCCGCTTTTCATTATTTTGTATTCTCTATAGCTCTAGCTGATCACAAGTTCAAGGGAAAGAGAATGAAAATATATGATGTGCAGACATCATTTCACCTAACTTTTTTGTTTCCACTTGTCAGGAATTCTAGAGACTAAATTCAACATACTTATGTATACTGGAACGGGTCATTGACTGTAAGCTGGAGCACGACAGTAAATCTGTACTACTTTTACCTACTTTGGACATAATCTTCTCTCACATAAAAAGGTACAATTTATCAGACACAGCAGGGGTGAATTTGGCCATTAGATTTTGAAAAGACTTCTCTTTAGATTTCTTTAGAAACAAGCCATCATGCTATAACTATGTAATCAAATAAACCATTTATAAAGGAATTGCTTGTATTTTTTTCTCAACCTGTCTTTCTACAAGTGCTTTTGTTGCCCACACAGACATTGGTAGTCATCTATACAAAAGGCTTTTCAATGGCAGAGGTGCGATAGAAATTACCATACCTAGGCATTATTTTTTGTGTATGCAAATTCATGTAGAGCAGAACGGAATACATAACTGTGTATTCCTTCTTCCCAAACACAGTTAACTCTTAATTCTATAGAATAACCTAACAAATTGATACCTGAATTTTTAAAATTACAAAAACTAAAAGCATATATAAATAAGCAAGAAGGATTTAGGAAAAAGTAATAATAAAAAAAATATATGTGAAAGTTTTGATTATGAAGTATTAAGACTCCCAGAGCTGGATCTGAACTCAGCAGTCAAGTCCGAAGAATGTAACACAAGGTAATGCAAATATAGTGTATTATGTCTGGAACAGGTATTAAATACCGCTGGACCTGTTATAAAATGCACCTCCACCACTGCTAACCTATCTATGATTCCCCTGCAGCCTATGGAGAGGACTACAGTTAAGCAGGTAGTCCCAGCAGCCCACGGAGAATACCACACCAGAGCAGATAAACCACACTGCAGCCTGTGCAGGACCCCATGCCGGAGTAGGTGGATGTTTCCTGAAGGAACTGTGGCCTGCGGAGAGCCCATGCTGGTGCAGATTTTCCCGACAAGCACTGCAGCGTGTGGAGGACCCACTCTGGAGCAGACTGAAGGGTTGCAACCTGTGGGAAGGGCCGACACTGGAGCAGGGGAATAGCATGCGGAGGAAGGAGCGGCAGAGAGGATCTGTTATGGACTGACCACAACACCCCATTCACCATCCCCCTGCGCCGCTCAGGGCGGGGTAAGGTAGAGGAATTGGGAATGAAAGGGTGAAGTTGAGCCTGGGAAGAAGGGAGAGTGGGGAGGCAGTGTTTTAGGTTTTGGTTTTTGCTTGTCACCATCCTACTCTATTTCAATTGGCAGTAAATGAAATTAATTTTCCCCGAGCCCAGTCTGTTTTGCCTGTAATGGTAATTGGTAAGTGATCTCCCTGTCTTTATCTTGACCCACGAGCTTTTACATCTTATTTTCTCCCCTATGTCCTGTTAGGGAAGGGGAGTGAGAGAGCAGCTGGGTGGGGGTCTGGCAACTGGCCAACCCACCACAGTAGTATACCAAAGTTTGTGCTGGTAAAATTCATAACAATAACCAAGTATCTGCAGAAATCTTAAGTAATAAGTAACTCTACTGCTATTATTTTGGAAATGGTTCATTTTCTACAGTGACTTTGTCATATTCTGAATCCCTGTTATTTTCCTGAGCTTTCTCTATATAGAAGTAGAGCACCTCAAACTGATATTTTGCTCAGACACTACCCCAAAAATACATCAATATAGACAAGACTGAAAAAGTTAAAGGAATACAATGTATAGGTAAAATACAGATCTCACAAATTTGGCAAGATGCTTCTTTATAGGCAAAAACAAACAAACAAACAAACTCCATTTCCCTCCCTGTCCCCCCCGTCCGTCCCTCCCCCCGAAAAAATCCCACAGCAGATCAGCTATTATGTAATTCCCCCTCCTAGGGATGTGGTCTGTCTTCTAGTGTGGTAAATGTTAGGGTTCCTTAAAGAAGCCAAATCTCCAGAAGCAGTCTGTTCATATGCAGGGATCTGATAGAGTATAAAGACACATGGAAATTTTTTAAGTAAGATCTACTGTAGGAAAAAAAACTCTCCAGCAACATGGATGAGACAGCACGAAGGGAGAGAGTCCTGTGTTTAGGAAGAGGGTATGAAATCTTGACCTGCCTGAAATCAGTTAAAGAAAATGCTTATGTCAAGGCTAGTGTTTTCCTTGCAACATAAACTGGGTTTTGAAAGAGACTGTAATTCTTTCAACAGATCAAAGAATGAACAAGTAGGTGGCAGAATTATTTAACAGATGGGGTAATGAGGCCACACAGAGATACACAAAGCGCAGTCAGCCCATGGAATCCACCTGACAAGCAAAGAGAATGACAATACTCAAAATATATGGGAACTTTATATAAGTAATGAAAACTTCTACAGCTAAATTAACTGGAACAAAAAATAACAGGGGGATGGAACAGAAGCAATCTGCAGAAGGAAATTTTTCTCTTCTGACAGGTTATTCCATGATTTTCTACTGCAGGAATCCCTGAACATCTTATGCTGCTCTTACATGGTTATGATGAGAAATAAAGTACTGGTAAACATATGAAACAAATATATTAAAGACACATTGCAGTTATAAAACAGCTTTATTTAGGACTTGTTAATAAAGCAAGATAGCAAACATTAGAGGAAAAAGCTCATGAAGGAGAAAAATAGATCTGTGGGTACATCCATACAAATAAACTTTAAACACAAACAGGGCTTCTTTGCCTGAGGGCTGCAGACATTGGATGGCTCATGTCTCCATAGTGAAACTCTCTCCTGTCTCCTCTCAAACAGAGTGGAGAAATCCATGTTGTGTACCAGGATCTGTCCCGTGCTAGCTCCTGAACAGTTTTTGAGGTTTGTTTAGGAGAATACTAGCTGGTACAGGCTGAAACCATAAGGTTCATGCCAATAAGTGGAGAGTAGGGACAGTTGTGAGCCAGAGCTCAGGCTTGCACCTTGGCAGAGTTTGGTTTACTAATAGAGGTACAGCATGCAATTCTTTCTGTAAAATCAACTTCCCTTCTCCAGGCCGAACACACTCTGATCCCTCAGTCTCTCCTCACAGATCAAGAGCTGCAGCCCTTTAATTGATTCAGTACTGAGAGTACTTCTACAGCTTTTGTTTGTATTAAAAAAATGAGCAGACTGATATTTGCAAACATTCATAAACCTCCGTCTTAACTCGGATTAAGATCCCTTGGGTTAACCATGTTAGCAGCTTTTCAGGAAATTAAAAAATCTCTACATATCCATTACAGAGCCATAGCATGCTATGAGATAAAATAATGATGATTCTCTTCTGCTTCTCCCTATTGCTTCTTGGGAGAAACTTGTTTCGGGGTTTTTTTGTGATTTGCTGAAAGATGTCCAAGGTCATAAAGTGTGTAGATGCAGGTGCAGAAATTTGAAAACTAGCAGAAGATATGCTGTCTAAGAGAGGATTCTTTAGTCTTCCTTCACCACACTATCTTAGCTAAGATGTTGAGACTGTCAATTATAAATTTCTTAGCTCATAAACCAGCTCCTGGGCTGTTCTTCATCTAAGAAAATAACCTTGTCACACAAGTGGTCTGAGCAGTGGAAAGTAGTATTTTTATTAAGACCACTGTTAGTGGTTGAAATGTGAATGCTCCGTAGCTCTATATCACATTACATCTAGATAGAATTATCAAGAACTAGAGAAATTAGACTGAGTTTTAGTGAATAAAACGAGATTTTGCATTACTTGTAGTTCTTTTTTTTTTTTTCCATTTTGACCCACTTGACCTGGCAGCCTATCAGTCAGATACTTTCCTCTTGATGTCTTTTAGATTTCCCATACTCCTTGCACTCCAGTTCTTCAGAATCAGAAGCCATTTCTGAACTGAAAGAAGCAAAGGAATTCATTACTATACCAGTCACACAAGTCTAGGTTATATCATGATTTTGTCAATGGAATGTTTGGTCTGGTAAACTGTCTGAGGAGGAGGAGAAAACTCTCCTCTTCATAAAATACCTGCTTTTTTTTTTATATGCTCACATCCCCACTCTTTCCCTAATTTTGGATAGATTTTCCAATTTTCTTTGTTGTAACCCAGTATTTCAAATCCTCTTGCTTATCTTACCTGTCTTTTAGTCAGCTAATAGATCTAGGCTGCAGTATTTTGACTGCAGATAATGATTTGAATCAATCAACCTATCTTAAAAGCAATGAGAATTAAATTTCTTTAATTGTTTTTTCTCACCACTATTTCTGTAATGAACATAAATTACCATAAATTTCCTTTCACTCTACCAGTATAATACTTATGTTCCTCTGTAAGAAGTTTATGGTATAGATTTTGAGATTTTAGAAATTTTATGATCTTTCTTGAGGCAAAATCTTTTTTTTTTCCCCGTTTCCTTTTAATTTACAAAAGAAATTTCTTTAATTGTTTTTTCTCACCACTATTTCTGTAATGAACATAAATTACCATAAATTTCCTTTCACTCTACCAGTATAATACTTATGTTCCTCTGTAAGAAGTTTATGGTATAGATTTTGAGATTTTAGAAATTTTATGATCTTTCTTGAGGCAAAATCTTTTTTTTTTCCCCGTTTCCTTTTAATTTACAAAAGAACCAGCAAGAAAAGGGGGACTTCTCAAAGTATGAATATTTCCATTTCACTCTCTTTTTGTCTTCTTTGTACTTTACTTCTATAAGTTTAATTCTACAACTGAGGAGTATCTCTCATGAGAAACTTGTTCAAACCAGAATGTTCCCCCAACGTATTTTAATTTGACAAATAGTATGTTGTATTCAAGAAAATTTTGCACCTTTTGCACAAGCCAGAAGTATAAAAAGGTGAATTTCAGCACTGAAAATCTATAAGCTGTAGACATAAACAAGAAGGTGAGCTGATGTAACAAGGAAATATTTTTTCTTATATTTAGAGGGAAAATAAATCTGCACTTGTTAAAGACAACTTTTACTAAAGAATGACCTTAAGTGGTTGTAATCTACAGATTTTTCTAAAAATTCCACTGAAAAACTTACTTATCAGCAAGTATCTACTCAAATGATGCTCAGCAGTCCTTACTTGTTTCCTAAAGAGGGATCTCTGGAGTTTTTAACTAACGTGTTGACATTTTACTAGGTTTGAGAACTCCTCCACTGTAATTTCTTTCTTGAATAACCCAAATTCCTGACTCTATTATTCAAAGTCTATATTTGTTCAGGGGTCATTAGACACCATGCTGCCCGCTATAGAGGACTGAATGAAAGAGAAACACATGCATAAAGTGGATGACTGTGGTTACCCAGAGTCATGCTACTTGTATATGGAATAGTAGTAGAGAAAAAGATATAATAATAACAAATTGAAAAAACTTTGCTTTCATATATAACCAGGAGACCTATTTTGCCCTCAGAACTGAAACAAGCTCTTGATGACTGTTTATACTTCTATAATCTGTATTTTGAAAATTCATACCTTTAGAGTCATATCTTCCCAAAGCTGGAAATTGCTGTTGCAACAAACTGAAATTACATATTATGCAGTAACAGCCAAAAAAGTTATCTGTGAAGATCTTAAAAGTTCAGCTATGGTTAGATACACTTTAAGAAAAAAAAAAAGAAAAAGGAAAAAAAAAGCCAGAAGTCTGCAGATTCCGAGGGGTGAATAATTTTTTTCTGAAGTTATTCTAATTCACAGTTGAAAGTGCTTGAACCACTATATTCTGAGAGTGGATATTAACTCTTAATTAACTACTGGAACAATAAGGGATTTAGTAATGACAGTCTCATTGAAGAACGTGTTGCACCATTCATCCAACTTTGCTATCATTGTGTGGTAAATTAAAAATAACTCCGTCTCTCCTTTCAGTATATGCTCGTCTCATTCATCATATCTAATGCATTCCAATCTAAGTTGTCTTCATTCAAAAGACCACTGATTACATGGAATATTTCAGGTTGGAAGGGACCTCAGGAGGTCTCTAGTCCAACCTTCTGCTCAAAGCATCATCAACTATTAATTAAGTCCAGGTTACTCAAAGCTTTATGCTTTTGTGTCTTGAAAACCTCCCAGGACAGAGAATGACAACCTTTCTAGGCAACCTGTTCCACTGTTCAACTGTTTTTATTGTGAATATATTTTTTTCCTAACATCAGGTCAGAAGCTCTCTTGTTTCACCTTATGACCATTGTTTCTTCTCTATATGCACGTCCTTAAACAGCCTGCCTCTGTATTTTCAATAATTTCCTCTTAAGTATTGGAGGCTGCTATGAGTTCTACCACATCCACCAGAAACTGTCCATGCTGAATAAGCCCAGTTTTCTCAACCTCTTCTCATGTGGGATGTGCTCCAGCCCCTGACCATGCTCCTGGACCTGTGAGGGACTTTCTTCAAGACTATTCACACCTTTCTTTTACTTGGGAGCCCCAAGCTGGATGTGTTCCAGATGTTGACTAATGAATGCCAAATGAAGAGGAATAAGCAATCAGTAGACTGATTCTCTTAATCTAGTGGGTATGTTCCTGCTGATGTAGGTAAGTATGCTTTATCTTTCCTTGCTGCCCAGGTACAGTGCTAACTCAAATCTAGTTTGCTGTCCACCAGGTCTCCTAGGTCCTTCTCAAAAGAACTGTTCACCAGCCAGTCAGTGCCCAGCTTGTACCGCTCCAAAAAGTAAGCCAGGAGAAAACATTAATTTCCACAGTCTCACTTCCGTACAAAACAGTAAGCATAAATAGTTCTAAGGCTACAAATTTTTTTCTGAATAAATTTTAATTTCAGATAAAATAATTTTCATAGATGTAAGCAGTTTTAAACTCAGACTGAGGCTAGACTATATGCTTTGTTCAAAGAATCACAGAATGGTTGAGATTGGAAAAGACATTTGGAGGTCATCTGGTCTGACATCCCCAATAGGTTCACCTAGAGCAGGTTGCCCAGGACCATGTGCAGATGAATTTTTAAGATCTCCAAGGGTGGTAACTCCACAACCTCCCTGGGAAGCTGTGCCAGTGCTCAGTCACCGTCACAGTAAAAGAAGCTTTTCTTTATGTTCACATGGAAACTCCTGTGTTTCAGTTTGTGCCCTGTCACTGGGGACCACTGAAGAGAGCCTGGCTCCATCTACTTTGCACTCTCCCTTCAGATATTTATATACATTGATAAGATCCTGCCCGAGACTTCTCTTCTCTAGGCTGAACAGTTCCAGCTCTCTCAGCCTTTTCTTACAAGAGAGATGCTCCAGGACCTTAATCATCTTCATGGCCCTTTGTTGGACTTATAGAAATTTATTACACTTATTGCTGTTTATACAACAGAAACACAAACTATATCAACACTGTATGGCTGTAATAATTACCTTCACTGAGCACAAGTCTGTCTGTTCAGGAACTTGTCACAATAGTTTTACTATTCTAAGAATCTTCCGAACCTGACTTTTTTTTTTAAAAGCTGGTATTCTACTCAATTGTTATACATAAATAAATTACAGTGATGGAAATTAAAGGGAGTTACAAATGCCTGCGGTAACTGAGAAAGGACTTTAGTACTTACAAATACGGAAACCAGTATCAGAGGTGAGCTAATGAACCTAATGATCTAAAAGTAACCATGTCCCCTGCACTTTTTTTATGCTAAAGCTTTGCAAGTAAGTCATGAAAAAGATTAATTGTGTAAGCATAAAATCTTATGACATCTATAGAAGATATTGAGCAGCAGTCATGGTATATTGAATCTATGGCAGATCACACACTTTTACTCAATGGAGTTTATTAAAATGCCAGTAAAACAAATCATTAGGCTAATGTTAATTAATGATTAAGCAAAAAAATTAGCCCAGCAGGTGACCAGTTTATCTGCTTGAGCTGAATATCAGCCTAATTCCTGCCTCAGGTCTTTCATGCTATTAGATTATAAATAGAATTTTAACTAAGTATAACAAAATTGTTAAGCTTCATTACTGTATATTAATAGCTATAGTCTATATTTGATCTCCATATAAAATAAATGGAAATCTATGCATAGAATTATAATGACGGGCTGGCTGTAAATATAATAAAGGATGAGTTGAGATTTCATATTTAGAAGAACAAAATTAAATGAAACAAAATGCATCTATAAAGCCTTACTGGAGAATATAAAGTAACCAGAAAAGTAATTTAAATATTAATTTAAAGGAAATGAAGTGAACAAATAACCTTCCTCAGGCTGCTGCACTTTTAGCAGAAACCTTCCCCCCGCCCCTCCCCACCAAAACCATTAAAGACCTGCAATACAATCAAGAACTGTGTGCATAACTCACATGCTTTATATTAGCATGTCCCCTTTTCTCACTAGTCCTGAAAACTGAGTTAATCAGAGAATTTTGGTAGGGAAAAGTTGCAAATACAGCAATCAAAGGCATCACTGCACATGCTTGTTACTGTCATTAGTATCTGTTGTAGTTTTTAGATGCTGATAGGTGCGGTTCCAGGAAAAGCTCTTAAGAGCTTATGTTTTATTGCAGGGTATAGATTACTGAAGAGTGTTTATTCACCTAGAGAGACAGTTGGTTAGAGGGCAATTGCCATTTCTAGCATCTATGTTGACGATAGAGTTCCTAGTGAATTGTTACCCAGCTCCTTCAAAAAAAAAAGGGTTAAAACCAGCCTTTCAGAGAGGCAGAGCTGATGTTTTTTTACATCCTTATGTAACATCAGCTGTGCCTGCAAAGAAGAGAGAATTCGTTATTGAAGGAGAACACAGCAGAAATAAAGAGAACAGCTGTCTATTTCAGTTTCAACTGCCAAACAATTTTTAAGCTGTTGTTTGAGATGCTTCTTAGATTTAGAGACTGATTTGCTTTGATTTAGAATTCTGTCATGTTTAAAACTCTCTAGTGTATCAAGGGTGTATGTCTGTAGATATGTCCTAAAGTATATATTTTCACTATGATTCATGGATGCAGGTATATTTTCTAACATGTGGTGTCTGAAAGTTACCCATATTGTTCAAAAAATCATAATGTGGAATGTTTACAAAGTTTTCAACATTGCTATGGTCTTTTTTTTTTCAGATTTTTTTCCTGAGAAATTAGAAAAGTGTTTTGTCCTTAGATATTTAGTAGGCTTTAGTGGATATTTGCTAGGCTTTTATCTGAAAAATTGTGCAATACATTTGTGCCATTTTCTGATAATTTTGAGCAAACAAACTTTTGGACTGCATTTCAGCAGAGAGTTAAGGCATGATGCAGGAAAAAAAAAAAAAAAAGGGAGAGCAGCAGTCATTTGTAATATTGCTTCAAGATTACCCACTGTTGCAAAACAGCTTTATAGCAACCTTGATACCTAGAGCATAGAATCCACATGAAGTTCTGAGTGCCATGGATTGCTCGTTTATTTAGCAAGCTTGATTTCTACATAGTGGAAGCCATAGTTGTTCCAAATTTTTGCCTGTGAAGAAAACAAAAAATTAAAATGTACTTGACAGATTTACAGTATCTTCATAGCACGCTGAGATACCTGTAATTCAGAGGCGAAAGTGGTATCTTCTCTACACACAGACAAAACTATAGGGCTGTACATTTTCCTTACATGGTATTCTGTAAGCCACTCTTAGGCTTCAATAGCATATTAAAATTGTTATGGAAGAAAAATAAGAAGTGATAGTATTAAGGAAAAATCAAAGCTGAACCTTCTTACAAGGACTATGTAAAGAACTGTGCTTTGTTGACTGGAATTTTTGAAATTAAAAACCTAAAATATAAATTAGGGTTGGGCCTGAGGATACAGTGATGTCAGAAGAAAGCAACGTGAGTCCCTTGTCCATGTAAAAAAATTTTACTTTCATGTAAAAGTCAGATAAAGATTCATATTTATGTTTTAAATCTAGAGAGATCATTGTTACTGTCTCATCTGATCTTCTGTAGAGCAAAAGCCTACTTTCCGAACCTGTAACCTAATTGCAACTGTAATTTCAGAGTACGGTATCTCATGTATAAACGGCTTGTTTCTGACAGTTGTACTTGGATATAACATGAGAATAGTCATTGGTCTACAGCTGTAGCTAATATCACTGGTTTGGGTTGTTTGTATTTTTTTTGGTGTTTCTCAGCAGCATGGTAACCGATTGTTTGATTCCTGTAACTGTCTTCTAGGTGTCCCAGTTTCTTTGCTGTTCACACATCCAGGAGTAAGTTCTTTATCTTATATCAGTCAGTTGTAGCAGTACTTTCAGATTCATAAATGTGTTCATGAAGGGAAATCAATTCCAAATTGCCAGTAAGAAATAGATTCAGGATTACTTGTAGTTTTCACAGAGTCCCTGTTTTCTGTATTTGTGCAATAAATCTCTGGATAG
Organism: Aptenodytes forsteri; assembly: GCF_000699145.1. Taxonomy (NCBI): domain Eukaryota; kingdom Metazoa; phylum Chordata; class Aves; order Sphenisciformes; family Spheniscidae; genus Aptenodytes; species Aptenodytes forsteri. The sequence goes on along the minus strand of NW_008795138.1, from coordinate 8,711,289 downwards.
TCAAAATGCCCTACAATTAGTTTATATTTTTTCCTCCCTTTGCTCTCCTCTTGCCTTTATGATCTACTAATGATCAGGGTTAATTTGGTTTGATTTCTGGGAGGTCTTTTGTTCACTGTGATCTTAGTAAGGAATGTAGGTCTTAAATCATTGAGTTCTGAGCCAGTAGCATCATACACCATTTTGACTGATTCTACTACTTCTCTTCTTTTCCCTTTTTCGCTCTTTCCCAAAAACATGAGAGTATTTGTTTATGCTTGTTGGTAGACTAAAAGCAGTATTCAGAGGTATTCTTCAGTCTTTAATAAACATTTTTGCATATCATGTTTTGTTAAAAATTATCTGATTGTCCCTCATATGTATTTGCACATTTAACTTTAATGGGTAGGAACAAAATGGTATTGAACAAAATGTGTACAGGATTTGTGAATACCAGGAGAAGGGGTTTTCATGTCACCTGGTGACCTGAAAGGGGTTTGTAATTCCCTGTTTTTAAGAAAAGACTTTTTAATTCTCATGTTAGAATATTTGGAAAGAGATCATATTTCTCCACAAGCTAGTATTTTGCTTCTCTAGTGAGAGAAGATTTTTCTGTGTTGTGAGTGTCCTCTGGTGCACCTGCTCTTTGTCCAAAAGTCAATGTACCACAAATTCTTCTGTGTTTAATTATGTTGTGTGCCCCAGTTATCTTTAGCAGCCAATTCTTGTTATAAAGAATTGCTGTTTCATTGCCAGTAGAGGGAGCACAATTCTTTGGATTTTAGAGAAAAAATAAATGAAAATAACAGCAGCTTTTTTATATTCTAAATGCATTTTTATTTAATTCATTAACAAAGATTAGTTACTTTTTTATTAAATAATCAAGCTTTTAAAACTGTTTAGTTACTATGGTCATTCTGAAAATACTAGTGTGTCACTTTTATGAAAATTTAGGGTGAGGTGCCTGCAAATAATTTTCTTTCAAGGACAAAATTATTGCCTGACATTAGTCATCTGCTGGAGTTCTTATAAGCAGTCCTTTAAATTCAGTTTGTACATAATCCAGAATCAGTCTTTACCTACTTAACCTTTAAAATCTGCAATAATTTCACTCAAAGGGGATCATCAGAATAAAGATAAATTTAGTATTGTAATTAATATTTCACACAGTGGTTTTCCTTTTAAAAATTTACAGTGAAACTATATTTTGGTTTTAACATGTTGAAATTACATTTTCATGGGAACAAGTATTTTTGAGTAACTTAGAAATTAGTTCTTCAATTGCAATATGCTTGCAAATAACACTGTTTATCTTGTTTTTCTTTATTTTCATAGCTTGTATTGGAATGAACTTTTATCACTCCTTTACATTACAAGTTGTCAAACTGTGGGGAGTCTTATTGCGTGGGTTCTTCTAGAGCTGCATTTCATGTTTTTATTTTTTTTTACACTCTTGCTTTATCAAGCTACAAACTTGAAACCAGCCAAAAACCTCAAACACAATAGTTTCTGTAGGAGTTACAACTACTTGGCAGCTCTCAAGACATGTAATTTTTGTAATATTTAATATATTTGTTACCATTATAGCAATAGGCCAATGAAGATTATTTGATTGCAGGTGGATTTTTTTTTTTTACTAGTAATTAATCACTCCCCAAACCCCAAATAGTCAGTAAAAGCTACACTAAGTATGGTTCGAACACCCAAGCCAACATCTCCCTGTTAAAAGGTAATGGCAATCAATCATAGATTATGGTTTACTATCACATAAAGAAGCTGTATTTTTTTGTTGTTGTTATGTATGTTTGTGAACATGGGCTATAAAGCATATACATATCATATTAATTTCAAGGTAATTGGTTTATCAGTATGATTTTGAAGTGAAATAGTTTGAAAATTAGTCTTCTGGGGGATTCTGAGCATACTCTAGTACTGTTTCCTCCTGCTCTTTTTCTTTTAAGGTAATTCTGCTATTGCTGTTTTTTTGTTAGCAAAAAACCCCAACACAAACACCACACGCAGATTTACTCTTAGTATCTATTGACACAGATATGTACTATTATATATGCCTCTATCTTTTTATATCTCTATCGCCCAGAAGAAAGTAGCACACTTGTGGGTCAAACTTTAAATTAGGACACAAAACCAAACCTCTTGCATGTCCTTGTTTAAAACCAAATGAAGATTTTGTCATAGCTGGAACCTTTTAAGTCTCGACATTGTTATTGCTCCTGCAGCCCGAAAAGCCACCTAACGCTTTTCTCATGTCTAGCTACTACCCTTTGATTTGTGTCTTGCAGCTTTTGACTACAACATGAGGAAACAGTATCTAAGCAGGCAGCAAAAAATTCAATTTCTCCTATTTTTGTCCCAGCTTATTTTTCCAGAAAAAGGCAATGAAAGCCTTTTGTTTTTAGAAATTATTTACTAAAATATAAAAATCACAGTTCCTAAAGCATTTTAAATGCATTGGCATTCATTTCTAACAGAACTTTCTCTAGTATTTCTTGCGGTCTGGGGATTTCTTTTCTGCTCTGTGGATATCCTCTGTATTGTGAGCCTGAGCACTCACGGAATGCATATTGTAATTCAAATCCTACCTTTGAATTTTTTCTCAGAGTTGGAAAATGACCCTTTCACCTGTTAAAGCCAACCTCTCCTGTGTTGTCTGATTATGATTTCAGTATTTTCCACTGGTTTTAAGCTGTGTTTTGAAATCTCATTGAGGATTAAGACTGTGTATATTCATGGATCTATGAAGATGTGTGTGCATTTATAAGTTTTAAAAAATAGACACTAAAAATATAAGTTATTTTAGAAGTTCTTCTATATTCTTTAAAAGTATTCTGCTGTATGTTCAAGTAAAAGCAATAGGGACAATTTCTAGATAACTTTCATCATAGATACTTAAACAACAGAAGTCATTAATGATTAAAAATTATGTATCATGACATCTGAATGGATTCATTTAAAAATGTTTCATTTAAAGCAACCATGGAAAATTTTGGTGCCTGATTTACCAAACTGCTCTAGTAAAAATTATGTAAATTTAGTGTTTCATTTTTATATTCCTGACAAAATGGTTTGGTAGTTTTCCTGTTGATTCAATTTATTTATTTTTTATTTTAGAAGACTAAGATGTCTGAGCGAAAGTATTTTTCAAAGTAAAATATTTTTCCTACTGTAAACAATTGTTAGAAAAGCCAAAACTCCTTAGTTCACATACCTGTAATGATAACAGACAATCCTTTCCCCCCAAAAGCTGAAGATTGGGGGGAGGGGGGGGAAAGGAACAATCTGAGTGGGAAAACATTATCCCCACTTTACAGATGAAGAACTGGAGCATGGTTTTCAATTGGTTTGTCTACTGAGAGGTCTAGAGGGTGAAATGAGCTTGGCATTTGAGAGACTGAGGGAAATTTCTTTATGTACTATTCTGAAGGGGAAGTAATACCCTGAGGATACGGAATAATGCTTCTGAAAATGAAGCAGTTATTAAAAAATCATTCAAACATTTCTCAAGAAATTTAAAAAAAAACAAACCAAAACACCACTGTTCCTTAGCAGAAATAATAATTTATAATAAGTAGCATACTTTATAGTTTATTGATTCATTCTTTTTTCAATTGTTTTACCACAATGTTCCCTTTTTTTCCCTGCTCTAAGACACATGCTTCATGCAATTATTCCCAAACTATGATTTTGCAGTCCTGAGATGTCCTGTTAAATAACTATCTTCCAGTTCTACATTTCTGTTGTTTTTATCTACCCCTACTTCATTTTTTCTTGTTTTATTTTCTTTGCTATTTTAAATGCTTTTACCTCAGTAATTTTTGTCTGTTCCAGCTGAAAAGTCTCTTTCCCACCTGCTGACCTAATAGCTCCATATAAACAAGTAATGACTACCCAGTCCTAAACAAATTTTTTTGTTTTAGTGCTTTCTGTTAATAAAAAAGCATCCTTTTCTGGGAAGAAGATTAAAATGAACTCTGGTAGAAGAGCCCTCATTGTCAGAGACAAAGTATGAGTCAGAACCACCTCAGCATCAGTATGAGGAATTTTGTGTATTTAAGATGGCTGATAAGCACATAACTCATTAATCCATATTTCTCCCACTTTTTGCCGACTTTGCTTTTCTGGAATGACAGATATAAATCTTGGAAGTCATAATGAACCTGAGGCCTGTGGAAATCCAACTAGTTTGAAGTCATTTCAGTTAAATTTCCACAGAGAAAGACAATTAATAGAGTTCTAAAAGTAGTATAATATAGAAGAAACTGGTAACTCCAGCTCCTATATTAATCTTCATTATGAATGAGTTTTAAAATGCTCATCTTGTTCTTGCCTGTGACTGAGAGTTTGACTATTAAACTTAGTAAACATATGACTGGGCTTTTTTTCTGTGTTTGTTCTGCACCTGTCGGAGGATGACTAAAGAGTTGCTGGATTTCTGCACCATCTTCCTTTTTGTTTTGAGAGTCAGAGAACAACTGAGCAAGAACAGCTCTGGTCACGGCAATCTCTCCCTCTTTCTATCTTTTTTTTAAAAAAATATAGCATTATTTTTGCAATGTGGGCTTGATATCAAGCTTACTGGAATCAAAACAAGCTGTTTCCACCATCTCATTAATTTCAGCATACTTCACTTTTGACTTTAAATTTCAGTTTCTCTCTAATTGAGGTTTAAATTGTACAGGCAGAGAAACCTCTATTTCCTTTAGGATACTGAACTAAAGTCTAGAGATTTCACTGCTATTGCTCTTTTTTACTAAAATCCTTTTGTATTTTCTTGTAGCTCCATAAAACCTGCTATCTAATTGCAAGAGGTTCAGCTAGTTCATTAACTAATTCCCTTAACACAGTGGGTTTCATATCATACTGACCTGCTAACATATATGCTAAAATTTTCCAAATATTTTCTTATCCACTTTTATCAGCAGCTATACTGAGCTGGTCTTCATTAATTCTTAATCATTCAGACAATTTTCATCTTTTCTTAAGAGCACTTTAAAAAAAATGAATGTAGAAGCTTGGTTATTTTAGAATTATCACTGTTTTGCTTGCACTCATTATTAGTACAATTAAGTTATCTGTACTGCCTTCCTAGCTCCCCAGATGTCACCTTCTGATCTGTTGGTGAACATTGCCTTGTTTTTTTTGTAAAATTCCCTGGCAAGCATTAATTTAGGGAATGATGTTATCATGGAATATGGCCTCCTGAAAAGGGCGCATGGAGTTAGTCAAGATGATAAAAAAATCCTTGATAACATATTTATTTTGTAAACATGGGCTTTGCAGTTACATTAAAACAATGAAACAACTTCAGCATCCAGCTACGTCTATAAATTAATGTGATTGGATGCAGCAGCACCCTGTTAACATTTTCTGGGTCAGATTTTGCCAACCTTAATGAATGTAATGGTTCAATGTGAATAAGGTTTGTAAAATATGTCTCCAGTGTATTATAGCTCTACCTAAACTATGATTGTTTTTTTCCCCACCTCCTGTACTTTTCCCTTTCTTGCCTCCTCTTATGTTTCTTTACAGAAATCTAGGCAGGCTACTTGAAGTCCACTGCACATCTACTGCACAAAGTAGTAGCGTCACTGAAGCAAACTGGAAATCTGGTAATTAATTTTCTGCTTTTTAGTTTCCTCAGTTGCTCTACGTTGCAAATTTCAGGAAGAAAGATTCATATGCCAGACCCATACTCACCCTGCCTGATGTTCTCGGCTCTGCTGGTGTTTTTCAGGACAGGATTTTTTATTTGGTTCTCATCCACCCTTTTACCCTTGCAGTGACAAGATACAGTGGTTTTATTTTGATTGCTTCCTGTGCAACCATCTGTGGCTGTAGCTAACAGACTTTTTCTCAGTCTGCTTTATGGGCTACAGTTTGGTCTACATGGAAGAAAAATATGATTGCTCAAAGAGTCTTCTATCAGTGAAAAGTTGATGCAGTTATTTGTCTCTTTCATATATCTTACTGTGTATGTAATCATAACAAAACATTCATTTTGGCCTTCTAATACTGTTTGGGGTCTGTTCCAAAATGAAAATCCTTATCAGTCTTAGGAAATCACACTTCTTTTCTAAGATAATTCTTACAATCAGCAAATGGAGAGTTGAAGCTTTCAGGAACATATGTGTGTGTGTATACATTCATGCTCTACCAAGCGAACATTGTTAACAAATCTGACAGTAATTTCTGCAAGATGTACTACTAGTAAACAAGATGGCTGGGACTTACATATTATAGATCAGTTATTTATTGTGATTTTGAGTTACAATTATAATAATAAAGTATGTCTCTTTATATTTATATAATTTGAACCACTTCAGTGAAATAATGAGTTATTTTGCGTAAATGTCCATACTATTTAGACCCAATGCTAGAGACCTGAACAGGGATTTCTAAATCTTGAAGAATTTCAGCTTATGAGGTCTGCTCATGTTACTCATTGTATTTGCAACAATGTTTTTGTAACAGTTCTAAGTAAGTCTGTAACTGAACTTCTGAATCTTCTTGATAGAAGGATGCTGTTTACTTCCTTCTTGCTTTTTCCTTTCTTCTCCCTTTTTGTCCCTCAAAAAATATTGTCCAAATATTTCTGTTTTAATTAATTTAGGTATTATTTAGATTAGTTTAGACATGCTTAAACATTTAGATACTCATTGCTCTTTAGGGTTCAACTAGTAATAAAAGTTAAATAATGATAAACAGATAAATAATGTCTTCCCAGACAATTAAATTGTCTGAGAAGACAATTGTCCAGTCTTAAAACAAGGACAAAAGTATAATACTTGAGGAGATATTCTGACTGTAATCATTTTATAGATTTATTGACATCTGAAGTCCTTGAAATAAGTGGTTTGATCAATGAAAATGTTTTTGCATTATTTTGTCAAGAAACCTTGCCACCTGAGAAAAGATAAAAGAGTTTTA
>NW_008795138.1:8701884-8703442 GCF_000699145.1 Aptenodytes forsteri | reverse complement strand
AGCTCTGTGTCTTGCTTGTTCTGGGGGCTCCAGAGCTGGATGCAGTACTCCAGGTGGGGTCTTATGAGTAAAGGGGGAGAATCCCCTCCCTCGACCTGCTGGCCACGCTTCTTTTGATGCAGCCCAGGATACAATTGGCCTTCTGGGCTGCAAATGCACATTGCCAGATCATGTCCAATTTTTCATCCACCATTACCCCCAAGTCCTTCTGCATGGGGCTGCTCTCAATCCATTCATCCCCCAATCTGTATTGTACTGGGGGTGCCCACTCCTCAAGCCTGTCAAGGTCTCTCTGGATGGCATCCCTTCCCTCAAGCGAATCAACTGTACCACTCAGCTTGGTTTCATCTGCAAACTTGCTGCAGGTGCACTCAATCCCACTATGTCATTGATGAAGATATTAAATAGTATTGGTCCCAGTACAGACCCTTGAGGGACATAATAATAATAATAATAATGACAACAACAACAACAGTAATAATAATAAAGGTATTGCAGAATATAATAATAAAATATTGCAGAAAGCTACTTAATAGGTTGCACAATATCAGTAAGATACTAGCTCATACACAGAAAACTAAATGAAATGTTGAACTGTGAGATAGAATACTAGTGGTCCAGTCAAAACTTAATCTTAGATTTAAAAAAGCATCTAAAAAGAACAGAGGAAAAGGAAAATAAGAAAAAAAGATAACGGCAACTACTGTTTGTTCTTTTCCTGACATAAAGAAAAAAAGAAAAAGAAAAAAAAAAAAAAACACAGCACAGACACACAAGGCAGTTTAATGCAAGTTTTATGAAAGCAGCCTACGGTACAAGTGTGAACAAAAAAGGACATTAAATTGTAGGTAGTAATACATTTCAGTGTCACAGAGTAGAAAAGTGATCACAGCTGCCAAAAGGAAATAGTAATAATTACAGAAGAGAATCTCTAAGGATATTATCTTCCTTTTTGCATCTAAAGGATACTTCCCATTTTCATTGAATCTCAAGAGCTGCAAAAATTTTGTAATAATAATTGGTTTTAGAAATAAATAAATTAGCCACATTTCTAAAATTAATTATAAATAACTTCATTTTTCCCTCCTTACATCAACCTGAGACAATATCTTATTATCATTTTCTTATCTAATATATTGTAAACCTTTATTCCTGAGACTTGTAGACTGAGCTACTGGGCCTTACATCCCAACTTGTATTATCTCTCTCTCTCTCAAATAAATATATCAATAAATATTCCTCTGTCTAACCTGAACAACTTCAAGACTAGCTTCTCAGTAGACCCAGTTGATATTGCTTGTTCTGAAGACTTAATGCAAGTATATCACAGGTCTCTTAAATATTCTTAGTGTGCTGTCTCTAAGATTTGATAATTTTATGAAGTGAAAGTGGAATTTGCATTCAGAAAGGAGTTGCTTAAACCGATCAGTGCGCCCCATAATAAGGAAAGAGTGACATAGAATCATAGAATCATAGAATCATTGAGGTTGGAAAAGACCTCTAAGATCATCGAGTCCAACCGTCGACCCAACACCACCATGCCCACTAAACTATGTCC
>NW_008795138.1:8699489-8701722 GCF_000699145.1 Aptenodytes forsteri | reverse complement strand
TTCCCTCAGCCGCTCCTCATAAGACTTGTTCTCCAGACCCTTCACCAGCTTTGTTGCTCTTCTTTGAACACGCTCCAGCACCTCAATGTCTTTCTTGTAGTGGGGGGCCCAAAACTGAACACATTATTTGAGGTGCAGCCTCACCAGTGCCCAGTACAGAGGGCCAATCGCTTCCCTAGTCCTGCTGGCCACACTATTTCTGATAGAAGCCAGGATGCCATTGGCCTTCTTGGCCGCCTGGGCACACTGCCGGCTCATGTTCAGCCGGCTGTCAACCAGCACCCCCAGGTCCTTTTCTGCTGGGCAGCTTTCCAGCCACTCTTCCCCAAGCCTGTAGCGCTGCATGGGGTTGTTGTGGCCGAAGTGCAGGACCCGGCACTTGGCCTTGTTGACATCTACATCAATTGTTGACATCTACATCAATTTATCTTTTTTGTTTTCCTGAAAGGGAAACTTTTGAACTCTTTCCTGATTTCATTTTTTTTTAGAATGGTAGTGTTATACATTCCACACAATTTTATTTCATATGACAGGAGATTAAAAATTAAAAATGGTAAAATGGAAAACTTCTCTGGAAGAAAGTCTTATGAGATGAATGCATTTGTAGTACTTTGGTTGAGCTAAATTATACTGGTATATGTTTATTACACATTACGTAAGAACTTATTATGAAAACATGCAAACATAGTTCCACCTAACAGACACTGCAATGGGATTACCCACAAGATTAGTTTTCAGTTTGATTGTTTAAGTCAAGTCTACTTCATGTAAATAAAATGGAATTTTATTGTAAACAAATGGCAAAAAAAAAGAACAAGAATGAGGAAATGAAATCACCATTTTTTCACTTCAGACAATACATTGTGGAGACCTATTAAATTTAATTACTTATTAAACTGGATAACAGAGTTAATATCAAATCCTGCAATTTGGCTGCAATAATGTTTGCTGATTTATAGTTACGCAATTATGTAAAAGCACACAGACACACGCATTGACTCACACACACAAATCTGTATAAAAAAACCCAAACCCCAAAAAACTTTAACTGGTGAGTTGTCCCTAGCCAGCAGATAAGCCCCCACCTAGTTGCTCGCTCCCTCCCCTCCAGTGGGATGGGGGACAGAATTGCAAGGGCAAAAGTGAGAATAACTTGTGGGTTGAGATAAAGACAGTTTAATAAGCGAAGGGGAAAAATAGAAAAAACAAGTGATGCAAAGATAGTCACTCACCACCTCCCACTGATGCCCAGCCAGTCTCTGAGCAACAGCTACCTTGGATAACAACACTCCCTACACACCCAGTTTTATTGCTCAGCATGATGTCATGTGGTATGTAATATCTCTTTGGTCAGTTGGGGTCAGCTGTCCCAGCGGTGTCCCTTCCCAAACTCCTGCACACCCCCAGCCTACTCACTGGGGTGCAGAGTGGGAAAAAGAAGACCTTGATACTGTGCAAGCACTGCTCAGCAACAGTCAAAACACTGGTGTATCAACACTGTTTTAGTCACAAATCCAAAGCACACCCCCATACAGGCTGCTATGGAGAAAATTAACTTAATCCCATTCAGACCCAGTACACAGTGTCTGCTATTAATACTGTGTGCTCAACTTTAGATGATTAACATTTCAGAATATCTGTTTTTTAGTACATTTTGGGTGAAGAGGAGAGCCATATTTAATCTTGGTTATGATTACAAATACTACTGAAAATTGTGTATCAGATTTTCTCGCTGGGAAAATGACATCTACTTATCTTATGGCTTCCTCCTAACACTTTGGTATGAACTGTGTAGGCAAACCATCCATAGTAGAAGGACACAGGTTTTGCACTGACTTGACAGTACAGGGTCAGGATTGTCTGTGCTTGCCCTGACCTGAGCTGGTTTGAGCTTGTTTAGCTGTAATTACAGTTGTCTAGCAATCAGGTAAGTATTTTCTAAATTTGTTTTAGTTTAATTTTAGTTTATGAAGAAAACAAGTAGTTATTCTGTGTCGGCTGAACTGTCTATGACTCCAGAATAAAATGTGGCATGGAAGAATGCAAATGTTGGACCTTGTTCTCACCAAGAAGGATGGGCTGGTGGGGAATGTGAAGCTCAAGGGCAGCCTGGGCTGCAGTGACCATGAAACGGTGGAGTTCAAGATCCTGAGGGCACCGAGGAGGGCGCACAGCAAGCTCACTGCCCTGGACTTCAGGAGAGCAGACTTTGGCCTCTTCAGGGATCTGCTTG
>NW_008795138.1:8664549-8697593 GCF_000699145.1 Aptenodytes forsteri | reverse complement strand
AGATTTAGACTAGATAGAAGGAAGAAATTTTTTACGCTGAGGGTGGTGAGACCCTGGAACAGGTTGCCCCGAGAGGTGGTGGATGCCCCATCGCTGGAAACATTCCAGGTCAGGTTGAATGGGGCTCTGAGCAACGTGATCTAGTTGAAGATGTCCCTGCCCATGGCAGGGGGGTTGGAGTAGGTGACCTTTAGAGGGCCCTTCCAACCCAAACTATTCTATGATTCTATGATTCTATGAAATGTATGATGATATCAGAGGTCCCAGGCTATAGAAGTGCAGCCTTGTATTGTTCAGGTAAAACCAATTTTAGAGATGAGAGAGAGTAGTAAAACGGAACAATTGGGAACCAATGAAAAGATAGAGCATGTATGTGTACGTTTTCAGATAACATTAAAATAAAACCATGCAGTCTCAAGACTGGAGAGGAAGAAACCATCAACATCAGTCTCTTCCTTCTGGAGAGGAGGAAGAAACTCCTACCATGAACATCACCTGGCAAAGATTACAGGATGCTGGTGACTGGCTTTAGCCCTCTCTGACTGAAATCAACAGCCTTATGACTCAGAGGAACATTGGAAATTTGAGCATAACACCAGAAAAGTGGTAGATAGCATGAAGGTTTTCTCTATATGAGAGTTTTAACTGTATTATTAATGAAGCTTTTTTTGTATCAATGGTGTTATGAGTATACGCCACTGACACTGGACTAATAATTTGGACAATTAGACTGTTAAAATTTAAATCAAATCAATAATAAACTCTTGGCTTCCTGTATCAGGTGTGTTCCACTTTTGTCCATGAAAAGATTTCAAGCATAACAAATTGCGTAAGAGTCCGTGGTAGAAATATGGCTAAAATTCAGCTCTTTACTACAGCATTCAGTTGCCTAAACTCCAATACTATACTGTATTTTTTGACATTTATTTTCTGTCATCTCATTTATTGAATAACCTTTTTTTCTGTAACATTTTTTTTTTTAAAAAAGAAACTTTCAGGAAACTTTCAGTATCATTTACTCAGCTCCTAGAAATTTGACAGCAATTTCTTTTCTTGGGAAGCTCTTCTGAGCACTAAATTAAAGAAAGGGCCTAGCAGATAAGTCATTCCATGAATGTCACAACTGACAATGCCTAGTTACTTTCGGATTAGTGTTCTTGAACTGATTGAATTAGCAGGATTATACTGAGAAGAAATGTTATCACCATAAAAAAAATATCTCCTCACGCTGAGAATTTTGGTGGTAACAAGCAAACCTTGCACATTTGACAGAATAAATCAATCGATCATAATGTCTGTTCTCTACCTGGCCATCTACTTGCATAAAATATATAGCAATGTATTTATCTTTGAGGCCTCTGTATGTCTATCAATTTTCTTTGGAATATTAACAAATTTACTGAGGAAGGGCCTTACTGACACATAGTGTTCAGATGTAAACATATATATCCAAGCTAGTTCTCCCAGGTTTCTGTAACGCTGTTGGAGATAAATAGGCATGATTCCTTTTGTGCAATTCAACTTATCCTAATGTAGTCATCTAGAAAGGAGAGAGAATTTGTGCTCTAAACCAACTTATTTTCTCCACTGAAAAAGAAACTTGATAATATGTACAGTCTTCTACCATCCGGACTACTAGTTTAACTGCTAAAGGTGACATCATCCTCCACACAAGTCAGACACTGACAAAAGAGGTTTAAAATCTTCCTGTGGCTTTCACAGAAATTTGCTGAGGAACTGTAGTGCTTTGGTGGGAAGGGACCTCAGAACTTTTCTAATTCTGCCCAAAACAGGGGCAGCTGTGAGGTCACACCAGGTTGTTCAGGGCTTTGTCCAGTCAGATCATGAAAACTTCCAAGGACAAAGCTTGCACAACCTCTCCAGGCAACATCTTCCACCACTTGACTCTCCCCATGGGGAAAAAGCTTTTCTTTAAATTCAATCCAAGTCTGTCTTGTGCCTACTTATGCCCATTATCTCTCATCCTCCAACTTCACACTGCTGTGAAGGGCCTGCCTCCGTCTCCTTGATGAGCTCCCCATAGGCACTGGGGAGCTGCTGTTAGGTCCTCCCAAATTTGTCTCTTCTCCAGTCTAAGCAAGTCCTGGTCCCTCAGGCTTTCCTAACACAGCAAGTGCTACAGTCCCAACCATCCCAGCAGCCCTCTGCTGAACTTGTCTTGGTGTGTATCAATGTCTTTCTTGTATTGGGTGTACATGAAGATCCAACACAACTCCAAGGTCTGTCTTTATTTATCTACTTTCACAGAACTATTGAACAACTCAGGAGGGCTTTGTGACTTCTAAGTTTTAAACAGTTCTACCTGTTTTTTCTATGCAAAAATTCATTCATTCAAGCTCACTGGTCTTGAATTAATTTTATTTTGAGATTTCTGTTCTCATCTGAATCTCAAAGTAAAATTCAGGGAGTTGTATGCCCCAGCAGATTAAACCCGTCTGCATAACAAATCTTCTGATTTTCCAACAGCTGTAAACAGGAATGGAGAATTTTTTTCATTCATTCATTAAAGCCTACCAGCTGTATTTCCAATATTTGACTTTTAAATTTTAAATACCACCTTTTTCTTCCCCAAATTTCCTTTGCTAATTACAGACGCAAGATAAATTTTCTAATTATACTTAACATCTTATATTGGTATATTTACCAACACAGACAGCTTCTTTTAACATATGGTTCATTTACTTGGTGTTATTAGCACATTGTAAATATATTAAATACCCATGGTCAATAGTCATTTGAATCACTCAGATTTCATTTATTCAGTCATATTTTATTCACACATTTCTGAGACAGTTCTTTAAACAGAACATTCTTTTTTTTTTTTTCCCTCTCCTTGCATGCAGTATGCAGCATGTGTGTGAGTGTCATGCTATTACAAGACAGAGAGTACTACAGATTTAGAGAAAATATTTGTCTATACGTACACCCTTTGGAAAGATCAGTGCTTGAAAAAGTGTTTGATAGAACCACACGGTACTGTAAATGGACATTTCACGGAACTTTTCCTTTTCAGAGAGAATCCTGATAAATCAGATATATTGCCTCCAGAACATTTCAGCCATGGTTAAATAAAAAAGCTGAGTTAGGAAAAAAAAGACAGTTAAGCATGTATATGTATTTGCTGCATCTCTTTATTGCAACAACAAAGTGCTTTTTGAAATGGAATAGCCATGTAGTGGTTGATAAATATGGACCTCTGCCTTTCACTGAAAGCTCAACAGCGAAGGCAGTGGCAACCGGCCTTCTTCACAGTCTGTGTTTTCATCATTTAAATAAATGTAGCATGGCTTCAAATGTTTTATTAGATCTGGGCTTGAAAAAGTTATTTATTTGGAAGAATTTATTTTCTCTGGGCATTTTCATCTGTTCTTAACAGAAACAAAGTTATATGCTTTGAGATGAATATAAAGCTTCCATTTAAATTAACTCTTGTCCTTCTAAAATTAATGGTATATGTATCCTACAATATTTTGAATCTTATATTACCTATCAGAGGGAATTCTAAAGCAGGGATATAACTCTTGTTATTTTCAGTTACAGACTTGTAGGTCAATGACTTTGAGAAGTTGTGGAGTAGACCACATAAACAGCTTTATTGAAAATATTTTTCAGTGAATTATTGCCTCCAGTTATGTAGTAAAATTATGTAACCCTCTAGGGCTATGTAATACAGCAAGCAGCTTTACTGCTAGTGCCAGTTTGGCTTGATTTCTTCAGGGAAATGAGTCTTACTGTCCTCTTTGATCTCTGGATACTCCACACAGATTATGGCTTTCATTGTCTATTCTTACCTTTTAGATACACGCAGAGCTCAGCTTAATATAATTGCAGTGGAGGTCTTTCACAGATCAACAACTTGTTTTTTCAAACACAAGCTACATATATGCAAACATTACCAGTCTTTAAATCTGTTGTTACTTAATGTTATGCAATCAACTTATTTACATAGTTTATTTTTTGGGGTTGTCTGTTTATAGAGATTGATCAGTCACATTAAAATACAAACTTGTGCTCGTCTGCTGTGTATGGAACACGGTTTTGATCACCGAGACTAAGCAAATGATTGTATTGACAATATTTTAGTTTAGAAAACTAAAATGTGACTAATTCTGGTTTTAGACTAGACTTGCACATAATTTTCTCTGGAAATCCTAAAGCTAAATAGGACTTCTCCACAAGACTTCTGCTGAAGACCAAGTGAGATTTCCTCAGTACTCTATGAGTTAAGTGTTCTAGATAAGCACATTTTGTATTGGTTGTGCAGCGAATGACAGACTCAAGATGAGCACAGAGTGTACCTCTGAGCCTTGGTAATGTTGCAGACATCCAACATACAGATGAAGATGGGAATACTGAGGTAACCTGAGAATCAGGTGAAAGAAAATCCTCTTCCTGGAGAGATATATTTGTGCTGAAATATTCTGCTATCAAAGCAATGGCAACTGTAGGGATATTAGGTATGCAAGAAATACTGGAATCAAATTTGAATTAGTTTCTTGAGGCTAAGTAACTGATTAAATCAAAACTTCAGTAGATTTTCTGTTATGTTTGTCTAAGGATCTACTTGAAGCAATGTTGAGGAAAAATACATAACCCTCTATTTTTTTGGATAATAAAAAGTTATCTGTCAGAGTCCTGAGTGCGCCAAGAGGCTCCAGCTGACCTGACCAGCCTATAACTGTCTTTTTCCATAATTCTTTGCAACCTCTTCCCCAGGGTTTGGCTGCTTGTGTTGAAAGCCAGCTATGATATAGTGCAGCTGTGTGACCTTGGATCAGACTTTTATAAATACAGATAAATTTCCAGAAAAAGCAGTGTAAAGTAGAAAGTGGTATACTACAGGAGAGCTGTCAGATGCCTCCCCTGGGCCTCTATCTGTGCAACTTCTGCCTATTTACCTACGCGTTGCATTTAGGCTCAGCCCTCAGTCCTTGCCTGAGCTACATCAGAAGTGTGCTGTGCCGGGCCTTATTTCTTGCTGACCTCAGCCTTGCCATGATGACTTGAGTTCCCAGCTTGGCCTCAGATCTGCCTGGTCACTGTGCATTTACCCGGTGATGGCTGGGCATTCAGCTGACCCCAGTCACCATTACCATCCCTGCCCTGGTACTGAGGCTTCATGACTGTTGATGAGTTGCTGCCCCATCAGCCTCACACCACCCTCAGTTCCCAGGTCCCTTGGCCTCATGAAGCAGCCCATGCTTGCTGCTCCTTACAGGTAGCTCAAAACATCTTGAGTCATAAACCAAGCACCATGGAATATGTCCTTCAGTCTGTGCAGGACTCAGGGGTGGGGGGTTGGTGGGAGGTTTTTTTATTTCACTTATAAAGAAGAACAAAATAAAATTAGTAGGTATGAGCAGCCAACATACAATGCATAAAAAAGCATATCACCCTAAGTTCTGCTGCTTCTATTGGCTATTATCTGCAATTTTAAAGAAAGAAATTAATTAAATTTAATAATTGTATCATGAGAGATGCTGGAAGGATGCTTTCAATCAGCCCCTAAAGCCCCAGTTCCATTTAGTCTTTTAAATCTTGACTTCAAAGGGAACTTGATCTAGCCCTTTACACAATTTTTGTATCAGGCATATTTATTTTAGCTCTAGTTTTATTTTTTTTTCCCACCTGACTGGTGATAAGAGGTCTTGGGCTTGTAATACTGCACTCATTTCCAAAACATGCTTTGCCAGGGTTTCTTCTGCCCTCCCGAAAATAGTGCTTCCAAAATTTGCGTTTTCATACCTCAGCTCACTAATCTCAAATAGTTCATGAATACATGCAGGGACTTGACAGATGTAAAATTGGGCTGCACAGCATGTAGGAATGCTGATGTCCTACTAAATGCTAAGTGAGCACCCAGAGCATAAAATCCAGAATTACAGGATATTGCTCTTTGAAACTTCATTTTCTGTTTCAGATTCTTCTTTGAATCTATTCCAGTCTGGAATTTATTCTGGAAACAATTACTAGTTATAGTTTTTGGTTTTTGACCTACATTGATATTATTGTTCAGTTGGTTTCAGCGGATGTACTCCAGTTGATACTGGATAAAAATTTAGGCTGAATTGTTCTCATTTTCTCACTTTTCCTTGGCTCAGCCATGCAGAACCACAGCTTATAGCAGCTAGATGTACTTCTTTCTGTTTTTCTTTACTTGAAAATATTTGCTTTTCTTTTTCTTCCTATTCTCTAATTTACCATTTATATAGTATGAGCAACAAGGACTAAAGGCAGCCAAATCTCACAGATCTTTAAGCTTTATTGCTCATGCTGAAAGGGGAAAAAACAAATCTATAACTAGTTTTACAGTTTTCTCATTCTTGGAAATAGAGGACAATTAGAGATATATGAATTTGCCAAGAATGCAACTGTGCTGCCAACACTTAAACAAACAAAGAGAAGGATACAGAGAAGATTGATTTACTTTTGAAATGGGTTCCTAAGGCTATGAGCCTTCTGCTGGTCTCTTTTATTGCCATGTGACATTTAAAAAACTGAGGAGTCTTTCAAATTACTCTATGCCAAATGTAAACAACAGTACTGCAGTATGATTTCAGGTTTTCAGACTACATAGGAAAGATGGAGAGAGCTGCTGTCAAAGAATTAACAATATGATACAGAAATGGAAAGCCAATGAGGCAATGGAGTGAATTAATTCAAAAGTAGGGCTTTTTTAAAAAAAATACCTTAATATTCAAAATCAGCTTGTTCTTAAACTCTGTGGAAAAAAGATAGAGAAATATTTTTTTGACATTGCAAGAATCACAGTCTAAAAACTGATGTTTGACTAAATAAATGGAAATTGCTGAAACAGCAACTGCAGAAGGAATTTACCAAAAGCTGATATGATAGCTAGGAAGTAAATGGAAGAATGGGGAAAAATTGTTGTCAATGAGATCTAAGTCAATATCTCAGAACTTTTTCACCATCTCTTCACCTTGATTTATAGTGTCTTCAAATAGTGTTCAACAACTGTTTTAGTGGGTAATCTGTTTATTAACATCCTTGAAAATAGTAAACTTTAAGTGCATGTTTGTCATCTATGGAAAACACATTCTGAGTGAAATGACCAGGAGATAGGAGGGAAATGTGACAGTGGAAACATGATTCCAGGATAGGTAATTCCAGTAATGGACAATAAACTTAATTGTTAAAAGATCTTCTGGTCTCTTTTACCTTTTAGTTTTGTAGATGGACATAGTCATACATTTTGGCCAGTCTCAAAATGAGACTGTTAACATTATGTGATATCTTCTCCTGGTTAAGGTATCTGATGGTTATCTACTGGATAGCAAGCTAACTTAATTTGGCTTTTCATCTCTAGAGAATTTTTTATACCTCCCTGAAACATTCTTCATTGCTTATGTGAAGCTTCACTCAACATGCATGCAAATATGTTGCTGTATTACAATTACAGAAATGTTCAAGGATAAGCATTATAGCAATCAAGGATCACAAACCTGTTAATCTCTTTTTTAAAATCCATTTCTTTCTTTTTTTCTGTCTTTTTCCTCAATTGAAGTAGTCTAATCTGTGTGCTAGGAACATAAGATGCACGTTGAAATAAATCCATATAAACCAGAAAGACATATTTTGAAAAGAAAGCCATGTTCTGAAAAGAAACCTTCTGGCTAGGGATCACAAAGCAGTTTTCTTTTGATCAAGGAAGAAGAGACTGTTTGTATTTCACAAGTCAGCACATGAGGGACCAAAACCCACTAAAAGCTACCTTAAAGTATATTAGTAGGAAATGGTATCAAGACTCTTCAGACTGTTTACTTCATATAGGACTCTGTCTGGTTTAAAATTATAGAGGCAGAACCAGCTTTTGGACAGATAACAGGTAACTATGTTAGGTCATATAAAACACCTGTTCTCTTCTACTGACTGAGATGACTTCTATTTTACGCTGTACTAAACTCATATTGGTTGCAACAACTGGACTTGAAACAGAGATTATGACAAAGAGAAGTTTTATTGTTGCTATTTGGATATAAGTAGGAAGATAATCATGGATTATTCTCAATAATCAGGGAATGAAGAAAAATTATTGAGGTTTTAGATGTTTCCTCACAACAACTACTGGATGTTGTGAATCATATTCCGAGTAAACTAGCTCTTCTCATTTGCTCTAGGTTCAGTTTAGTTCCCAGTTTAGATAGATACATGAATTTCAGATCCATAGATAGGCATGTAAAAGGTAGCTGTGATGATTCTGAACCTCACCAGGACCTAGTTCTTCTATGCATCTGGTCACAAGTTATTTTGGGACATGAGCACAGATGCTTAGGTTATGATGCTTGTGAACTGAGCCTTTAGTTGCCTATTTGAATGGGGGAAAGATTCTCATTATACATCATGTTTTCCATAAATGTATATTCGACTTCAGAATTCTTGAACAGCTTTCCAGGTGGTTAGAGAAGCTAAGAAGCTGTGATTTCACAATTACATATAGTACATCATGTAAGTATAATAGTAAAGATGGCTTCTTAGCAAGCTAAAGGCATACACCGAATCAAGTAGAAAGCAAGTGAGTAGTTGCTTAAAGATATTCTTAACCTTCTTTTCAACACAGTCACTCCCAACAATTTAGGACTGAAAGTAAATAATTTTTCTTCCTACTGAAACTATACAAAAGTGTTGCATTAAAAAAAAAACAACAACAAACAACAACCAAAACTATTTAATTTATATCTATTAAGTAAAAAGGGCTAACTCATAACAAAAATAAGTTATTGGAACATTAATGGATGTTATTTGTCTGCAGCTTGTTTTTACATGTCACTTAAAATGATCACAATGCTAAAAAGCTGGAATATCACACTAAGAAATATTTGAGTATTGAATCAGAACAAATTGCCAGATACTGCATTAGCAAAACTACTTCCTGCAGCACTTAGAAGGGCTTTTTTACACAGCTGCTGTAATGCTTTTTTTACACAGGCATTATGAAGGTTGGTAGTTCTGAAGAGAACATTGCTAGAGGTGTTGTAAGTACAGAGTGAAATAGTAAAAACATTTAGAGTGTGCTCCAGAGAATAACCATAAGACAGCAAATTCAGGCATCATTTTGCCTAGAGATCTATGTAAGATTAGCTAACAAAGCAGTTGCTGCTATATATGCACTGAGCAGTGACAGGATGGGCAGCACTTTGATCATTGATGAAGAAAAGATATTTAAAAAAAATCCACAGGATATCTCATTTCAGTGCTTCTAGTTAGCTACTTAGAAAACAGTGCTTAAGTGAGGTAGAAAATGAAATCAGTTGTTATTAAGAAAAAATAAATTATATATTTAACCACTGACATGTACCATTTTTCCCAAATATTTCATCTAAATATTTTGTCTGAATATTCTCCTTTTCATTTCATTATGATCAGCTGCAATGGAATGCCTAATGGAAAGTGTTAATGGCTACCATAAGTCACACAAGTGGATCAAGGTAATGTGTCAGTTAACAGGTGGTTTTGGGGATGAATGGAAGGAATATTTTCATGAATTGCAAAATGGGAAAAAGGAAACATTCTTCCAATGTATTAGGCCCTCGGGTAATTACCAAGCAAAGACTTAGCCAAAAACAGTTTTCATGAGACCAATTGTGAATGAAGTGATATCTGTTTGTGTCAGAGATGGTGAATTGGGAAAAGAAATTAAACACTTGAAAGCAGAACAAGCAATTATGTTTACTGGTAGAAACAAAGACAATGATTCTTTGCATATACTGTTTTGAGAGAAAAGGTGGAAAGCCTAAGCAAGGAAAAGCTTCTTCTGCTTATATTGTATTGTGGGATGGAATTGCATATATATTTTAATGTAAAAAGTATACAAATGAGATATGACTGCTTACATAGTTTGTGCCAACAAAAATGACCTGACAACATCCCAGTTCTTAACTTGGGCTTGTCTAAAATGTACTTCAGGCACTTACAGATCTTTTTAAACCTGAAGACAAATAAACAATGAATGATTAGCATGATTGTATGGGTTATGGACACGCATTTAAAAGAAAAAATGCAGGAGGAAGTAAATACTCTTTAACTTTCCTATTCCAGCAAGAACACATACTACTGATGATTGCTCCTTCAAAGGCTCTGAGACATTTTCTTGTCCATTCCTTTTCACATATATCTTTGTTAATTTGGATGCCTGTTCAGAGCTGTACAGCAGCTTTGTCAATAAGGCTGCAGTTTGGACCTAATATATTTGCTTAACATTATAGCTAATCCATCCTAGAAACAGAAATAATACCTAGAAGTTGACTCCCACTATCTTCTTTAAATATCAGCTTTCCATGTCCTTCAGCTACTGTCCTGGTAACAGTATTGATTTTACTCTGCATCATCGCTGCTTAAAAACAAACAAAAAAACCCCCACAAAAACAAAAGACAGAAGCACTTAGGATATTTCAGTTTCCTTAAACTGAGATTTAATTTTCTTATTAAATGAACATGTTTAGAATATTAGTCAAATAGACTTTTCAAATCCTTCTGGTTTTAATCCCTTTATTGCCATTTCAGAAATTCCAGTTCCTGCCTTATTTTGAATTGCTTTTCTTTTGCTCTTATAATGGCCACTTGAAAGTACTAGCCACTTTTAATAGCAAAGTTTTCCTCAGGAAGGAAATCTTGCAAGGTCTTTAGCTCCTTGCTTCATAAATGAATACTTAACTTATACAGCTTGCTTTGATATCTGTCCTTCTTACTGTACAACAGAAGTTCAAAATGAAGATAACATAGCATTTTAATGTTTAAACTTTTATATGAAATTATGTGCAGCAGACCAAAGCTTTTACCGATTTCAGGGTTTCAGAAGTGGTATTAGATGTGGATGAAAGATTTAGTTTAACTTCCCACTTCACAACAAATAAAAGAATTGTAGCATAAAGGGATTTGAAGATATTTTCATAGGAGATATTAAGAAAGAAAAAAATGGTTCAAAACCTTGTTCTCAATTAATCAGCTGTTTGCTAGTGAACTGCACTTTCCCCAAATAATTATTATAATGCATAAGCTGAGAACGTGTAAAAGTATTATCCTTTCATTGATGCTACTGTTCTGGACACTGAGGATGAGACTTGGGTCTAGTTTGAATCCCTAAATTAAGTTGCCTACATATTAATCTTGTGTTAAGATATCCAAAGTTATTCAAGGCACCCGCATGGTGCTTAAAGGTATGATATAGGACTTATGGGAGATCCACGCCTTTCTGGAACAACAGCTGAAGATCAGGAGAGATACCCTGGTGCACCTCAAGTGATACTAGACAACCATGTTTGGGAAACTGAATTGAATGCCTGGAGATTACAGCAATGAAATCTAGGGAGCAGTTCAGCTCTCCCTAAAGTGAACCCCTTGGACTCATTCAGTTGTCTACACATAGACAGCTAATACCATTTTTGATTCTGTGGGGTACACTTACCTGGTCTTTAGCTCCCATACCAGAACACTTCTACCAAAAGCTCCAGACTGACAGTGTATCTGGACGATTTCTATTCAGTCAGGACCAGGCTGGTACAGTGGTATGACTGAAGACTATGGAAAAAAAGTATTTTTCTCCAGCTTCTCTGCATGATTGTGTGACCTAGCAAACCGCAGGTTTCTCAGAACAAAGAAATAAGGTGTTGAATGAACATCTCAGAAGCCAGAAGAAGAGAGAGATTAAATATAAAGGAAAAACATAAATACTTCTGTCCCAGGGATGTCTTTCTTAAATGCACAAGGAGGAAGCTAAGAGAAGGGAAGGTATCTGCAAAGCAGATTAACAGACTGAACGCTTTAGAACAGAGGCCATCTGAAAGCAATGGGGATCTTGGATTCCCGAAGAGATTACAGCCTAGTGGCAAACAATACAATGAGAAAATTAAGATATTGTATATCTGTGTTCCTCAGAGTGAAAGACATCCTTCTAGTCTATTAATACATATTTTTTCTTATCTGTCATGCCAGGACTCAACACAGGTAGTGATCTGCAAACATTAATAGCAGTATGCAGCCATAAAAATAGAAAGTTGTGTATGTAAATAGAGTATATATATGTTTAAATATGAATGTGAACATTTCCAAGTTTGGGGGAAGGGAGTTGAAATGGTTGAAATCATGCTGTTTCTTGTACAAAGTGAGTTAAAATGTATTAAGATTCCAGTCAAACCTAAGGACAACTGGTAAGCGTGAGATTTGTTTGATTAAAAGTAGACATCAACTAGTCACCTACACTGCCTTTATGATCAACTTAGAGAAACAGGGACTTCTGGAATACTTCATCTCATCCTAATATAGAAGTTTAACATAGGTCAGTGAATCAATTATATCCTAATTTTACTTTCCTGACTATAAAGGGAGCTTAGCGTTAATGTCTATATCTAAGCTAATCATATTTTAGATGTCTAAAGTTAGGTAACAAAAATCACATGCTCATTTTGCTGTGCAAAAGAGCCATTTCAAAAAACCTTCAAAGGCACATAGCATCTTCAAAGTGGGAAATGGCAAACAAAAGTTTGCTGACAGGAATCTGTGACATAGAGTCAGCTATGAGGATAAACAATAAATAAGAATCAGAAGAGTGTAAAAAGTGGCAAATGACAGTTATAAATTAATTTAGCACTGAAGGAATTAAACTGAAAATTCAAATGAAATCAACAGCTCCTGGTAATTGTGAGTCTGAAGAGTAATGGTGGACAACATAAGGATTTATTGACAAGAAAGTGTTCCAATTACTTAAGCATAGATATTTAGTAGCATGTAAGACACACAACTGTATTCCACCGGTGCTCAAAGAGGAGATCCCATAGATCCCATGTCATATCTGTCAGCTGTTACACTAAAAATCTTTCTGTGAGGCAGGAGGACCATACCTTATTTGCAAAGCTAGAAATTTACTGTTAATCTAATTAAAATGTTAATTAGAATTAAATCTTAATAGTCTATTCAAAGACATTATTAATTTAGTTACAATGATAGTAACAATTGTTCATATTATATACAGGTTAAACTGATACAAGCTTTCTACTATCTATCCCTTTGGTGTTACGCTTTCCTACGGTTTTCCTGTCCAAAGGTCACGGGATTCAGCTGGGGAGGGGATTTAGAGGGAGTTGTTGGTATCCCAAGTTCTTTGCTGGGAGAAGTATAATGTTGACGATGGGGTCTCTTTTTCTTTGCCAAGAGAGGAGTGTGACATTCACATTTATGGTTTCTTTCTCTTTAATCTAGGAACTGCCTGTGGTTTTTATGTTTGCTAACGCATTCTATGCCTTGCTTTTGTCTTCTGTGGTTCATACCACATCTGAAGTCAGTGACTTGCATAAACTGCAAGTCTGCATTTCTTTTGATATCAGTAATTGATATTTGGTGGGGGGTTTTATAGCCTTAGGCCTCCTGTATCACCATGTGCACCTTTTCTTATTATATTACACCTGCATCCAGTACCCCTACTTTTGAGAACTCTGTCTTCCTCTACACTATATAATTATGCCAAGATCATATATATTTCATTCCACACAGAATAACTACTTGCTTGTTACTACTATCCATATAAAATTATCGTTATACCATACAATTATACCCAGCTAAATTATAATAATTAATAGCATTAGTTCAATTTATTAGTAGCTAACTACTTTATTTGATGATATAATTAATTTTGACAAAAAAAAAAAAAAAAGGGAGCTAACATGGAACCATGAAACACTGATCTTATTTTCTGCATCAGGTCATCTTTAACATGATCTGGACTGGAGGCAAACATGCAGGTCTTGCAGTGACATAACATTTCTATTGTTACATGACAAAGACTTTGCAGTCTTCATTGACTAGTTCTAACAATGAGAAAACATATTATGTTTCCCTTAGGTGCCAATAAATCCATCTTGACCAATAACACTCATGTAGACACATGAAAAGGATCATTGCAACAACACATGAAAGCTTGTAATTGGAATTTTTTGTTAAGGATTCTTGGATTTGTACCTTGATTAATTTGCCTTACTGTGAAGAGAATCTTTATTGTACAAGTTTTTGTTCTCTACTCCAGATACAAAACTGATTATCAGGTAAGGCTGAAAAATTTGTTTCTTATAATTTAATGTTTATGAACACTGCCAGGTTCTTGGATTAGACCTATCATTTCCTAGTCAGCTTTTCTTTTATGATTCAGATCTCAAAACACCTCCAATTTTTACTTCATTGGTAAAAAAACATGCCTATTGACCACATTCTTGCTTGATTAATATTTATATTGCATTTTTCAAACTCATTTTTATCATCATCCAAAAGTATCCTTGTTATATCACGATATGTGATTACTTCTGCATAGTATTCGTCTGTGGATTTTTTACTTATTCATCATAGTGGCTTGTTCATTTTTCAGGAGATTAATTCTTTCCATTATTAAACGTTTTCTCCTTTTAGCTGTAGTTTCATTTCCCACAGGTGTTCTTACAAACAGCATATATTTTTAATATAGCTGTTTATTAAAACAGTGACTCAAATATTCTGTGAAAGATTAAAATATGGACTGAGTGGTTTGGGGTTTTTGTTTGTTTGTTTGTTTGTTTGTTTGTTTTTAATCTGTTAACACTCTTCCAGACACTCAAACTGAACCTAAATGTGAACCACTCCAGTTTTTAACATGAAATGTGAGGTTTTATTCAACTCAGACCAGAACTGTGAGGGGGGGGGGAAAAAAAGAAATCCTTATGCTTATTGTCTAAACTAATCTTCAAATAAAAAATGATTTCTTTATTCATCCTCTCACTCCTGACTGCCAGTTCAGGATTAACACACTTTTAACTGAAAATAATTTGTGGAGGAGCATTACGTCATAGTTTTCTTATTCCATTCCCTATTCATCTTTGCACAACCAACAAGACTCAGTTACTTATGGTGTGGAGGACAAAACTGGGAGAGGCTTACAGGCGCAGAGATTCCTTTGTGGGGTCTGCAGCTAA
The DNA here is from genome assembly GCF_000699145.1 of Aptenodytes forsteri. Classification (NCBI taxonomy): domain Eukaryota; kingdom Metazoa; phylum Chordata; class Aves; order Sphenisciformes; family Spheniscidae; genus Aptenodytes; species Aptenodytes forsteri. Next base: position 8,682,624 of record NW_008795138.1, on the reverse strand, counting down.
TGGCATGCACCAATTTCAGGCGCTCAAGGCTGAGCGAACAAACAAACAAGCAAGCAAACAAAAAAATAAATAAAGGGAAGACAAAAAAAAGGGAAAAATTCTCTCCAGTGGCCAGCCATGAAGAACAACGGGCACCTCAGACAAGTCTCCTCCTCTGGGCATCCTGTCCAGCACAGCATGTAGTGATGATGCTTTCTCGCTAGTACAATTACATTTTTCATTGAGACCCACCCAAGCTCCCCATTGGTAGCTTCTGTTTACGATTCTGTTGGCACTGGTTGGAGCATACCTAATTAGGGCTGGATACTGCACACTAACCGGTCATTAAATTCTGTGTAGCTATATTACTGGGTAACAACAGATATTAAAAATACTATTATTTTATTGTTATCTCTAGGCTTTCTTGTAATATGATTTTATAGGTGTGGTGGGTTAACTTTAGCAGCAGCCAGACGCCATCCAGCCGCTCACTCACTCCCCCTTCTCAACAGGACAGGGGGAGAAAATAGGATGAAAAACTTGTGGGTCAAGATAAAGATAGGGAGACTGTTACCAGTTACCACCATGGCCAAAACAGACTCAACTTGTGGCACCTCTGCAGCTCCTCCGCTACCAAAACCTTGCCATGTACCTCCAATACAATAGGCTAAAAGGTGTACATTGAAGGGTTCTTAGCGCCGAGTTATAGACTACAGCTGCCAGCAAAAGCGTGAAGAGATAAGGAAACAGCAGGGTGATTTAACACCAGTGGCAACTGTTTTCTGTAAGAAATCCAGCATGATAATGGTGGATGACACTGACACTCTGCCAGTGCCAGGCCATGAGGGTAAGAGTACTTGGGACACCAGGGTGATGGCACTGTACAGCAGCCTCAGGGTGTGGAGATGACAGATCGCAAGGTTGCAAATGAACAGCAGGCTACCAAGTTGCAGGTGGAGGGCCCTTAACACTGCCAAGTTTAAAGCACCTTAAGTGTGGTGCAACAGGTGCAGGAGCCTTTCTTTTTCCACCATGAGGTTATACTGTGTTGCTCTTCCTTGCAGATCCAAACAGAGACCTGTTGAGCAGTATAATGGTTTTTATTTGGTACATCAATAATTAAATTTTTTTGATTTATCATTTAATTACTTTAATTATTGAAGAGGAAGTTACTCATTAATTATTTGAAAATTTAATTATAAAATTACTTTTTCATCTGTTTTACCACCGTCTTCTTTATCTTCATTTTTGTTCTTACTTACTAAAGACTCATGCTTTTGTTTTCTTTAAAATCCCAGATTAAGATAACTTTTTTTTTTTTTTTCCTTTTGTATTCCAGGTAAATGTTTTGTTTTTTTTTTAATCCCAAATTAAATAGGTTTTTTTTTTTTTTTTTTTCCTTTTGTATTCCAGGTAAATGGATTTACAAATGAAGTTGAAAGAAAGAGGCAAAGTCAAGAAAATGTAGGAACTATTTTGCCTTCAGGATAAAGGCAGCTCCTTTCTGTAGACACAGATACTTTTAGGAACTTTTAATGAGACTGCAGTAGTGTGTACGGATTTGCTCTCAATTTATTTTGGCAGTAGTTGTGTTTTGATGATAGTTTTTTCAGCATGCTGAGAGGAAGGAAGATGAAAGACTTATACTACCTTTTATACAAGTAACAGTTACCTATTCTCTGTTCAAAATAATTTGAACATTTTGGTCTAGAGTCTTTGAAAGAATAAAGTTAGTAGAACACTCTAAGGCATGTAGTTAATGTAAACAAGAAAGCATTTAATGTAACATTTGTGGGGAGATGCTTCATGAGCTTTAGACCATTTTGTGTGCCAATTCTAATGCTTTTCATTTTATGTTGCTTCATTTTGTTGAAATAATGAGTGATCAATGGCTGGCAAATTGATCAGTGTTCTTCTGAATCCTTTTTCCTTCACTTCTGATACTAATTTTACAGAGATGAATGCATTTCAAGCTTCAGACCTCTTGGACGGTGGGTGGGGGAGAAGGTTAAAAAAGGTTCCAAGGCTGTGTATGGATTCTGACATCCTTTGCCAAGCTTTGATGCCACCACATGCTGCTGTGGCTGCTACTACCGGGGCTAACATCAGTCTGTATCACTCCTAATGGCACACCTTCACTTCCCACCCCAAAACAGAAACCAGGGGCTCTGATCTCTGCTGCTGTTATGTCTCACTGCGTCTTCCTTCAGGGACCTGAAGCTTATATTCCCAGATGCCAATTCCTCTGACTAGAAGCTGCCTGCAGCAACTGACTAAATGTTAATTGACTCAAAAAAGTCTCCATGCTGGTTGGCAGGATTTGTTTTCATGAACTGTCTGGAAGTACTTTGCATAATATTATATTGTGGTTTGAGAGTGGATATATTACTTAGTGAAGCTGTGGCTGGACAGTTTTATTTCTATGCTTCACATTCATGCATAGGAAACTTCCAGTGCAGATTTATTCCTCACTGTATTTCAAAGTCTTTGCTTCTTCAGATTTCCCATTTCCTTCTACACTGGATAAATTCACATAAAATGTAAAAGCAAAAAAAAGAAACATTCCAAGACTGATTCTGTGAATTAATTTTCAATATGTGCTGCAGACTTCTGGTTTTGACTATAAAAAATATTTTTCTCCTCAGAAGATAAAATGTTTCACTGAGAGTTAACTGTGTTCAGGAAGACTGACAGCTGAGGACAAAATGACAGTTCGAAGGGCACACACTAAATAAGGTTAGGCTTCTCTTTGTGCAGTATCTATTTATATGGGAATAGATTCCTGGAGCAAAATTGCACCTGAACTTAACTGTGCGGAAAACTAAGGGTTAAGCAGTTAAGCAATAGGTAGAAAATGACAACCTGAAAGTCAGTTAAAGGTGAGCTCAGGACTGAGGTGCACCTGAAAAAATAGCGTGTGAATGTGGAGCATGTCAAGATAACGAGGTGTGCCAGCAGACTGAGTAGCTACCTGGAATCTGTGTGAGGTCAAAAGGCCAGAATGCAGCTCATTGAGGAGAGACACGCTGATTGTCACATCCTAATTTGTGTGCAGCAAGAAGTGCAGAGAGTATTTGCAATCATGTTCCTGGAAGAACCATTATTCTGAGGAGGAGGCTGAAGACAAGTAGGGAGAGAAGGTTAAATAGTTAGGTGTCAATGGTATGACATGACAATGGTATGGCTTTTGGGGTCAGTCTAGAGATTTTACCTTTTTAAGATATTGTGTGTATTGTAGCTTGAGCCGTATAATATTTGTGTAAGTGTTGAGAGGTGAGGACTGGCACTTTTATTTTTCTTTTTTTTTTTCTAATCTGCCCTGCCCATGCTTACAGTGATAAAACTGAATTCAAAAGAAAACAAAGTATTACTCTCTGAGTTGGTATTAGGTATAAATTGTAAACACTAGAGATAAACTTTATAACTCAGGTCTAAACTAAAAAGATTAAAAATGGGAAATATTATTTAAAGCAAAAATTCATTGGCATAAAATAGCTATTTAAATTTGTACATCTGATACATCTGATTGTCTTTCTTGCTATTAGTGAACTGACCCACAGTATTCACATCTAAGTTTTAAACATTTCCAGATAAAGATGACAATGCTTAAAACTTCCATTTTTATGACTGGAACTGGGGGTGGAAGACTGTATGTATTAGATCAAATCAAAGCAGACAGTTTCATTTGGAAGACCAACCATAAAATCTTCAACTTTGACAATACTCAGGTTGAGTAGAGCTTGTAATTGTACATGTTATGCATAACTGTAAAGGATTACGGCTATTAAAATGAAGAATGAGCAAAGGATGACTAAAATGTCCAGCTGTCTGGTAATAACAAATACTTCCCAGATTTATTGTAGTGCTCTCACAGGAGGAAGATTGGGGAACTTCTTCAAAGTCTGACAGCAAACTCCAGCAGTTTGGTGTGCATCTCAGTCAGGGACAGGCAGGAAGGGAGCAGTACATGACGTGGTGTTAAAGGAAAGGCTGGGAGAAAGCCATCTGAAGGAGATGTTTCTGAGCACACTGGGGGCTGGGCAGAAGGTAGCACCTACAAAGCTCCCTCCTGCCCTTTCTCCTACCACCCTCAGCAGGGGTCTAAAGAAGACACCTTCCTCCTCAGAAACATCCTGTATGCCTTTAAATACCGGGCAACCATTAAAGCTAAGAGGTTGTAATATTTTTACCTTTATTCGCTTTTTATTTCCTATGATGCTCCTATTATTTTCTTTTCTAAATAATCATGTGTAACACAAATTTTAATTTCCTTTTCAGCTAAAAGAAGTTTCTTAGCTATCTGTAAAGCAAATTATACTCTCCTAATTGTCTTGTCCATCTACTGTACCAAGTTCATACAGTAAAATAAAATGTTCTGTAATTTTTTTGTTTAGACGAATATCCCTTAAAACATTAAAGTTCTTAAGAGTATACATAATATCTTTTTCAACTCATTTAGCTCTAATGTTTTTACGTATCTTCATGAAAAAACATATTGTAAGTTTTGTCAGTTGTTATGCCTTAATCATCATAGCTATTTAGAAAAAATGTATGATATACTAAGAATAAGCATATTGAATTATAATTCTACAAAAAAACCCATCAATACATCACTTTATAGAATTAATTTCTTTTCTAGCTTTATATTTCTTGAATAACACTAAACAGCACCATTTTAAAAAACTTTACTGTACTTTTTAAGAGGTTTATTGTGGGAGAAACAAACAACTTATCAAGAACTTCTGTTATAAATAGGCATGAATTGTTTTTCTTTTGTGCAAGAACATCTAATTTGTATATCATTCTTCACATAAAGAGTCTGCGGGGTGCTTTATAAGATCAGATAAAACAGAGAATCACAAAAGTACTTCAATACGAGTGACAAAACCAGTAAGAACAAAGAAGGAAATACAAGCCCGAATTAATTTAAAATCCCTTTTCAAAAAAAAAAAAAAAGTTTTCCTTCAGGTAAACAGAAGTACCAGTTTTCTAGTAATTCCAGTCTATTACTGTATCTGGGATTGATTACAAAATTATTGCAAATCTGGTATATATTCTGAGCTTTTACCTTGCCAAACTTACAGGAATTTCAAAACATATACTGTTTGACAGACAATTATTAGGATAGTATTAAATACATTTTAAGTTGTATATGCATTTCATAATTTTAATTTCCATATGGTTGTATTCTGAGGGCAACATTACATTATGCAAACACAAGATGAAGCAGAAAAAAACACCAACCAGAGAATATGTAAATTAAACTCTTAGAAATATGATTTATAAGAAGGCCTTTATATTTTACAATGTAAGTGAGTATTTATGTGAAATACAGGTGGGACAAACAAATAAAAGGGGACTATCAAGGCTAGTTGCCACATAGATGACTGCAAAGTTTTTCAGAGGACAGTTCCTAATTTATCATCATCATCATTATTATTGTCATTATTTTTTGAAACAGTGATCAGGATGCTCAAGTAATTGTAAACATGCAAAGAAAGTGTTTATATGGAAGTCTGCTTTGTTAATAGGATGAAGTTTAACTTCATAAAGGTAAGATAATTGAGCGCGTTTTTACAATGATGCAAAGCAGTACCCAGAAACTTCCAGCTTAGCTGAGTGGAAATTTATTTTTTGCAGCACAGAGAATTCAGCTCAGTCTTTGAATCAGTCTGTCCTCCCAGTGCTGTAAAGGAGCAGAAAGCAGCAAAAGAAAGATGTATTCTATGAGGTCACTTTTCTGCAGGTTTGCTACCCCTTACACTCCAAGTGCCCTTTTTCTCCGATTCCATGCATTTTGGAAACCTGAGCTCTATGTGGTACCTATTTGTCGCTTAAAACAGCCTTAAGCATTATGAAGCTTATGTTGTGTCCTGTGTTTGACATGTACCAATAAAAATTTCTGAAAAACTGAAGCGATTTTTAATTGCTCCTTTGAGCGATTAAACACTCCTTTGAAGTGTTATGAGAAACTACCAGCCCCTCTACAGATCCTAACCTACCACTTCTTTTTCTATGTTATGTTTATGTGAGCTTGTTTAACCATACATGTCGTTCACTTCACAAACACGTCAATTCCATATTGTGCCAGAGTATGTTTGCTTATTGTCTACATTATTCTAGACCCAGTCACTCCAGCTTGCTCTGGGAGAGCACCGAGAACTTTTCTAGTGTTGCAAATCCCTAGCATGTTTATTGGTGCTTGTGTGTGCAATTCTGTAAATTATTATTACATGCTTTTTCACTTACAAAACACTGAATGCAGACAGCTTTAGTCTTGAACTTCAGCTACAGCCAGTATAGCAATCTCATTACTCTTTCTTCAGTGCAGACCGAATGCTCGTTCAGCCTTGTACAGAAAAAATATTCTGCAAACACAAATAAACTTAACACAACTTATGCCCACCTTAAGCATGCTACCGTAACAAGAGATGGAAACACGTTAACTTTCAAGTGCCCTATACTGTAAAAGTATTCAAAATTTCTTGGACCAAAGGCTCTGCTAGCCTAATGCCTTTTTTATTACTTGCAGGAAGCTAAATGTCTGGGCTGCAATCCATGGCCTCAAACCTGTAGCAATAGCTAACGACTTTCTGCTAGATGACAGATTGGACTGCCTAGACTATGTATTAAGCTCCTCTGTCTAAATTCCACTTTGGTCTTTTCTATTTCTTCATTTTTTCTTTTTCTTTTCTTCTTTTCTTTTTTTTCCCCCTAATTTTACAAAACTTGTGATTCCTAGCACAATTCATATACTGTTTAATGAATATTCAGGTGAATCCCCACCATCAGTTTTGTGTTACTGATTTGTCAACACAAAGTGTTGAAAACAGACTTCTATGAAAGCGTCTCTAAAAATAATTTCTAACGCCCATAGAAATAAATATTTTTATAGAATATTGCTTGTAGAGCATGAGGGTGTCGGGAGTCTTGTGGAAGACGTTGTATTTGAGGAGTTAGTGACCTTGAGCAAGCTCTGACTGTCATTTTGGGCCTTGTGTTAAGGCTTGAGATACCCGTATGTTAGCACGAGTGAATATATATAATAACCCCAGGTACACAACAATAAAGGGGAACTTGCTGGAAGGCTCTGGATATGTACCATTCCTGGATACAGATCCTAGATACATGTACCTAGATCCGCTCTGGTGGGCATTAAGAAAAAGACCTGTCAAACAAGATGTATAGTTCTGTTTGTTATACTAGATATAAAGAGCCACAGTACTATGCGTGGGGGTGAACCTCGCCACAGATGGGATCTGCACAGCGTGCTGTGGCTATTCATCTGCGGTCCATCTGATGCTGCACAAGAGCAGGATTCTCAGCATCTGAAGGAATACAAGATTTACTTGCTATCTATATTTATCTTCCTATTTTCTATCATCTTATTACTATTGTTGTTAAAGCAGATTTGTTAGACCATTTGCTGTTGTGCTTTTCTTATTGAGATCCAGAAAGTACCCTGCATCTCTCCCGTTGCAGAACAATGAGTGACAACTGTCTGTTACTCAGAGCCTTTCCTTATAGGTTTTCCTGGTAGGTTTTTATCTTCCTGGAATAATTTGTTTTGCCGTTAAGAAGATTGACATAGTAGGCAATCTTAAAGAGTGGATGAAGTTAGTCTCCAAACTCCAAAAATACTGTGTACTCATTACCAAGTGAAGGACCAAAGTTACTGTAGCCTGTACAAGGTGATATGACTATAGAATCATCAAGGTCATTCTGATCATTCATGAAGGCCTTTCAAACAAACACATTTTAAGTCACCACACCTACAATCCCCAGGAGGACCCTGAAGATGACCTCTGGGTCTTTGCTGGGTCTGTGCGCCACAGTCTCTTGTTCAGAAACCAAGACAAAACCGCAGCAGTGTACATCTCTTCCTTCAATGGATCCTACCGAGAACTTAGTGTCAAAGCATAGACAATCCAGGTTCACACGCTAATGTAGTCTATATATCAGTTTAGCTGATTATCAGCTTTTTAATGCAAACTACAATAGAAGTTTCAGAAAACAGAAGTTGTTTGCTTGTTTCTTATATTTCACATCAGTCCAAAAAGTGCCTTCCACTAACACCTGAGGGAAAAACAGAGTAAATTCTGGTAACAGTGAACACAGACACTCAATAAACTACCACTACCACCTTCTTCTTGAAAATATTGAGAACAAAGAAATTCTATGTTTTCAGGTGAGCACTTTAAATATTGAGGAGGCAGGTAGGGATATAACTCCTCTCTCCTCTGTATTTCGCTTCCTCTATCCAGAATGTTGTCTACCTTGCCTGAGCTGTTTTCCAAGGCTAGATATATTTTATATGGGATGAAATGAGGAGGGAATTGTCAGTATTAGAACATCTTTTTGCCTATAAAAATTGGTTAACCATTTCCTTATGTTCAGTTACTTGCAGAAACGAGGGTCTGTTTTTGTCTAATCTGTACTGTTTTACTGTTTCAGTTCTAGTGTAAAGCCAAATCTAAGTGGTTGCATACAAAGTTTTAGAAATACACAATTTTGACTCAATTACATGTTAAGTCTTTTTATTCATTTAAATCAAAAGGGACAGGATTCAACGGGACAAGTTACGATTAATAGTTGTTCAAGATTTGCGTAGGTAAAATAAGTAAAGTTTTTTGGTTTAAAGAACTATTTTAACCCAAATATTATCACTGTATTGACTGTTAGCTAGCACTTTCATTTATCTCATCATTCAAAGGTAAAAACAAAAAAAAAGTAAAAAAAAAAAGAGTAAAACAAGCAAAAAAATTACATTCCACTCCCTTTGAATTGATGTAATCCCAGAAAAACTATGCTGTGATATTGTTCTCTATTTATACCAGTTAGATGTTACAAACCACACAAGCAGGGAGTGCATGCAGTGGAGAGTCATTCTTAAGAGCATTCTTAAGGTAATCCTTAATGAATATATGGACAGGTATGTATGTTCAGTTTAAAGTTCTATTTTAATGGATCTTAGATATGTTATTGTATATATCTTGTCAATGCAGATCCATATATGCGATGCATAAAAATACAATTTCCCTTTCTGAAATATGGTCAAAATTAACACATCATATATGACAAAGCTATTTGTTATCCCATATAGCCAGAGTAGTAAGAGTGGCAGCAGAAGTATCTGAATATTATAATTTCCATTTGTGACCTAGGAAAGAGTTATTCATCTGATCTGAAGGTTCATTTATTTAATGGGACATATGGTACAAGTCTTAATTTCCTTACACTTCCCAGTCTGTGGTTTATTTCTTCACTCATTCACGTGCAGGGCTGTAACAATGTGCTGGGTTGTAAATGAGCATTTTTCAGTTGTATAGTCCATATTCTACTTGTATGTAAATCTGATGATACCATTATAAATTATCTCTTTTTTTAAACTATTTTTTGCTTTATTATGGTCTGTGGGTAGGTACTTTTATGGTAATGATTAGCAAATTAAGTTAAATTAACTAGTGTCTTGGTTAAGGCTTTTAGAATGCCTCAGTCATATTGTTCACTGAAGCAGCACTGTGATGTAATAGTTCTGCATTTATGGTTAAGATCATTTAAACTCCTTTTCCACAGTTATATCATGTCTTCAGTTAGATTTCTCAGTTCCATCAAGATCATAAAAATGTCAGGTAAAACAAAATGATAGGTTTTGTTATAATGTAGAAGATTTCATGGTAGCTCTATTTCACAGTATCACCCCTCCTTATCTCTCCTTATTACTATGTTTGGTATTATAATGTGAACAGTTAAATTAAAAAAGAAGGCGGGGAAAAACCAAACCAGCTTTCAAGAGCCTTGTTCCCTCCTTTATCACTTCCAGCTTGACTCTGGAATCAATATTATATTAACTGATTATCACTTGAAAATTGAGGAGAGTATCACTTTACCATGGAAATTTGGAGACTTCTTAATAAACCTCCTTTTAAAAATCGTTTAAGATTAGCTATGAAGCATATGAGAATGTGACGCATTTGCTAACATAAACTAAAACTTCTAGTGTAGCTAAATCAAAGACTCTCTCATGCTTGCCCCCTGTATAGTTTTGGGTGAGATGAAAAGGATCCTCACCAGATGTGTGTTCTGTGGCCTCTAGATAGAATCACTTAAATTATGTATTTGCTTTTGCTCCACTTAGAAATTCGATGCCATAGGAAGTCTGTAACATTAACAAACATTTTCTGTTCATTGATGTGTAAAAGAAGTATAAGCTACGAAGATTGTTCAGGAAGGATGAGTTAAAACGGTGAAAACTCCCAGCAGTAAAACAAAACAAAACCAGTCTTAGTTGTGAGGCACGAGCTTCAGAGACTGCTGGAGCAAGACTGAAGACCTGTTTGACAAAACAGGTTGAAGCCAGCTTTCCCAGGTATCTTCTGTAAAAACAGAGAAATAATCTGTACAGCAAGTAAGTATAAGAATTCAGCTGATGTGGAGGAGTCCTAATTTTTTCAGGGCAGTTTCATACTGCACCATGAGGAGATGATAACTGTCTCTGTACACACTGTGTGGACAGATCCAATCCAAAAGCGAGTTTTGGAAACAATACAGATAGCAGATGTCTGGAGCTTGACCTTTACATGGGGTGCTGTTTCCAGTGAGATGGACTGGGCTGGGAGGAACAACCTTTTAGGAAGATAATCATGCACCATGCATGGGGTGGAACAACCTATTTGGAGGGGGACCTAGACAATCAATGGGGAAACCAACTCTACATTGTGTGTCTGCTTATAAATTCTTCAAATAGAAAAATGAGATCTGGTCTGGAAAAAGAGAACTACTGAATTGAGACAAAGATCCTTGGAAATGTACCTACAAATGCATGGGGATCCTTAAGGAACAGGATGGATATACCCAAGAATTGTAACTGTGAGCAGCTGCAGAGCACAAAACAAACATGAATTTCTGCCCAACTTTCACAGACTAGTAACGTCCCCAGTTGCAAGGGAAGTTGAGACTGAGTGAAGATGACTGTGGGGGAGTGAGTGTGTAAAAAAATCAATTAGGTTAAAAGCTTTAATTTTATTGGTTGTTAAATAAAAAGAGTCCAAAATCCACTATAGGTGGTGAACTCCTCTGCGTCACCGATGACAGAAAAACAAAATGTTACTTTGAAAGATAAAAAGGGAGTACAAGTCACCAAGGAGATGAAACATGGTTGGGAATGACACCTCAAGGTACTAGCAGAAAAGAAGTTCTTCCTCCTACAGTTTTTTCTCCTGCACCTGACTCCCCGTACAGTACTGGTCCGGGATTAAATGGAGAGATGGTTCATGGCAATTCCATGTGTATTATGAGTAGAACTTTTTACTTTCTTCCCAGGGGATACCCATTATCTAGATATAGCAAATGAGCTGCAGAGCTGGGCTGTAAGGAGAAGGATTATTAAAAAAAAAGGCAGGCTGTTATTTTTCCTGTAGAATCTTTGTGTAAGCAAGAGGAAAAATCTGGGCAACAGCAAAAATGAAGAGACTCTGCATATGAGTTCAAGACATTTGTAAGGTTGTGGTTAGATACTGAAGGTGAACAGAGAGATCACGCTGAAGGCAATTGTTCAGGACTGTAAGAAGAGTTAACACTGGACCTATTTATCAGTCTTCTAAACTCTCCCATCATGATGATCTTTAATTCCCTAACTTACATATATGTGTATGTGTGTGTGTGTGTGTATGTGTGTATACACACATATATAAACATTTATACATACGTTCTGTTGCAACAATGCTGAAAAAGAAGTGAAATTCAAACTTCAAAAATATGGAAGATTTATTTTAGAAGAAAGGTTCCCTGCCCCTACCAAAGTGTTAAGATATTTTATCATTCCATTTCAGTTCAACAGATTGGATTATAAAACAGTTTGGGCCACATTCTCACTATTTAATTCCACAAACCCTGTAGTTCTCCCTGAATGTTGGTAGAATATCCTAGATTGGGAGAAAAGGCGTCGAAAAAGGCTCCAAAGCATTTTGCAGAGTATATGTATTAACTCTTTATTAGTTCATTAGGGCAGCTGTGTCTTTTAAGAGCCAATAATATTGGAGACTAAGTATGCAGTTTTACCATAATTCATGCTTTAAACTTCTTTCAGCCTACTTTCTCTCCTTTTACTGACTGCCTTTTTCAGCTGGCTGTAACACTTGTCCTCTGAGTAGGAAAGATTGCCTTCTTTTAGATCTATTTATTGTTTTTCACCAGTAAAAGAACTTTATAGTAGTACAAAATTGCTTGTTTATACTTTCCCAGCTGTAGCTACCTATTTTCCCTTTATGAGATTATTTGTGAAACAGCCTCCCATCAGTAAAAAGAGAGAAGAAATGGCAAAGAAAAGAGGAAGTGCACATCAGAAGATACCATGAAGGGGGGAAATACGGTATAAGGAATGGAGTCTTAAACATCCTTTGGCAACACGTAGATCACAGCTATTATTACAGGAGGTAGAAACACACATTAGAAGGCAACAAAACAGCACCTAACAGTTTCAAGATAAAAACTTTCCCTGTGAAGACCTTTCAAGACTATATGGACAGTAGTCTGAGAAAATCCCCAAAATCAAGATTCCCAAGATGAATTATGGGATGAAGAGAAATAGTACGTTTTATTCTTGGAAGATATTCTTGACTGTTAAATTTTAAATAATAAGTGACTCTGTGAAAGAGGCAGAGAAGCTACCTCTGGAGACAGTATTCTTGCTGCTGGATGAAGCCGAGTGTCAGAACAAGCCTAAAACAATAGATGCATTGCAGGCAGCCAAAATGAGAGAAAGAGAGAACAAGCCAGGAAAAAGCGTACAGCATAGGGCATAGCCCTTGTTCATGAGCACAGCAAATGAATGGAACTTGAATGAACTGGAAATGAATTCACAATATAAAACGTGGGACTGAAACGTCAATATTTCAGTCTTATTCAGGACTTCAGTACCTTTTTGGAAAAAGTATGCATTATTTGAGAAATAATTCAAGAAAGACTGATCCAATTTACATCCATTATTATAATGGCTGTTGGCTCTGAGACTATTTTTGTGAGGCTAGCGATAGTTTTTGGAAAGTATTTTAAACCTCAGAGACTAAAGAACCAAAATTTGATAGTAAAAGACCTAGTTTTATGAAGTTCTAGGAAAGGGAATTTTAAAATTTATCTCAGGGTTTATGTTCAAAATGAAATTCTCAAAATAACTGAATCAACAGATTCTTTCATTTAATTATTTTTTAAAATCATTCAATCTGGCTAATAGCTTTGGGATTTCTATATTAGATCAATATTTACAGGTAGCAGAAGTACAAATTAACAGACTTGCAGACAAAGAAGTATATCAGCAAATTTAAAACATAAATCAGTTTCTGAATACTATTTCCAATTCTGTAAGTCATATCATAAACTATTAATCTATCCCCAGACTCCTCAGAAATTCTGAATATTTGAATTTATAAAATATTATCTTTTTGTTTATTTTTTCAAATGTTCAAGTGCAGATCTAACAATCACAAAGGACTTCCAAACTGCTCTTTCAACTGAATCTGATTAATTCATAGCAGGCCACAATTTTTCTTAGTTCTATTTTTGTTGCTGATATAGCAGAAAGAGCTCTTCATGCTTCCCTTGTTACTTTCACTCTGCTTGAGCTTTGCTTTTCCTATTTCCATCCCTGCATACTCAGGCGATGTTTCAGTATTCCTTCTGGACATCCCATCCTCACTTACACCTCCTGTACACTTCATTTTTTGCATTTAAGCTCAGTCAGGTGTTCCCCATTCAGCCAACCTGGAGTCCTGTTGCACCAGTTTTACCTTCTGCCCAGGGGTATGGACCTTGTGCCTGAAAGAGGTTGTCCAGGATCTCTCCTTGACCGCTTTACTCTTCAGGGCAGCTTCTCACAGGAAATGCCAACCAGATTCATGAACAAAATTAAACCTACAATCTTCAAGCCCAAGTTTGAAATTTTGTTTTTTGTTTAGCTGACTTCTCTCAGTAGCTAAAACACCACCATCTTTTGGTTGCTGCAGTCAAGTCTGTCATCAACCTTAATATCCCCAACACTTTTTTTCTTATTCAAGAGTGGCAAAGTTCTCATTTAATCAACTTGTTAATCATCAATTGTCTTTGACATTCTCCAGAAATCTCCAGGACTGCTTATATTCCTTCCCAGGAAACGCTGTGGTGATCAAAGTGTCCCATGAGAACCAGGGCTTGCGACCAGCTTTGCTCCATCACTCCAGACTCCTTTCCTCCCCCCGCTTTGTTACCTCCTCAGGTTACACTTGGTCCCTTTGGTGAGGCAACTAGTGGTGCAGCGTGTGTGTATGTTGGGGAGGGTATGGCTAGTACATAGCATTTTTTCTCTGCTGCTCTTTTCTTTTCACGCTTATCCTCTGCTCCAGCACGGGCTCTCTGCAGGCCGCAGTTCCTTCAGAAATATCCATTTGCTCAGACACGGGGTCCTCCACAGGCTGCAGTGTGGATATCTGCTCCACTGTGGAGCACCTCGTCCTCCTCTTCTGACCTTGGTGCTTCCTCTGCTGTTTTGCACTTTTTTGTCCCCTCTCCTCTGACTGTCTGAATTTTTTTTCCCTTTCTTAAATACCTTTTCCCTGAGGTGCCACCATCTTGGCTGCTGGGCTCAGCCGTTCCCTGCGGTGGGTCTGTTGGAGCCGGCTGGAGCCGGCTGTGTCCGACATGGGGCAGCCCCGGCCTCTCCTCACAGAGGTCGCCCTGCAGCCACCCCACTGCCAGCACCTGGGCACCTGCACACAGTACATCAACAAAGATTGCCAGTCCGAGTAAAAGTTAAAACAATGGCTACCAGTATCTCTTGGAGCTCAGGTAGAAGGTAACGTATGGACTATTGGGCTCAACACTGGTAAGTGAGTATGTGAAGTGAAATGGAAAAAGGAAGATAAGCTGCTGACCCTTCAGTCCTGCACATAAGGTTGGATTTTGAGAAATGCTAACACCAGTCATACAGGCAGACTTAAAGAATTTAAAAAAAAAACAAGTAAAACTAATAAAAAATAGATACTTGGGGCTTGGGGATACTAACCATGTTTGTTTCACATTTTTCTAACCCACATTGAGAATAATTGTGTAAATACACATGAAAGACAATTATTATTATGTGAACAAGTAATACAGTCTAGGGGAAAAAAATTAAAATTCTGTACTAGACTGTACATTAAAGAAATAAAATTCAGAACTCGGCAACTTTGAAATTCATCTTATGAACATTTATGCCCTCTTCTCAGCATTGTGGTTGTTTTTATGTTTGCTTGAACAGAAAGAAAGCTTGAGAAAAAATGTACAAACAGATTGCCTGGTTAGCTGTGGAAACATACAGTGGAGGAAAACAATGTGCTGGTCCGGAGACTTGCCTTGTGTTTGAACTCTAGTGGGGAAGACAGCCTCAGGGTGAAAATGAAATGAGCTTAGCATGCCATTATGATGTGTACAAATTAACAAAAAACTGTATTATAGGAACTCAGGACTCCTTAGTCAAATCACATTCCAGTGTTTCTTCTGGTTTGTTATCTAAAATCATTACTCCTAAAGTTTACTCTAGTATTTGTTTTCCATAATTCTCCTTTTTTTTTAGAACCAGCTAAATTCAGTGTGATTTTGGTAAAGCAAAAAACCTGGTAAGTACATATATGAAGGAAATAAAATGAATGTTAGAGAAACAAAAATTTAAGTTATATTCAGGCCTGGGGATATAAATTCTGTTAATGGAATAAGAAATTGCAAGAGCTGGGGTTTGAAATTAATCTCATAAATCACACTTTCCCCTTTACTTTAAGATCATCAAAGATTCCAAGAAAAAAAACAGTCACAGGATCTGGCTCCATCTATTTAAATAACTCATTTTCCCTTGTTCTTCCAGGTCTCTGATGCCTGTCTGCAAAATCTATGTTGCTAAAAAGGCTCTTCACAGGGAGAAAACAGAAGAATTCAACACTGATAGAGTAACGTCTGTTATGTAAAGAAAATTCTGAGATGCTTCTATTGTCAGCTTCAGAACTTTATCCATTTTGCTTTACACTGTTTGTCATCAAGATTTTTTCTTTTGTTTACAGCCTAAATATTAATGGCTATGTGTTTTATACCATTTTGCCCAGGAAAACACTCCAAGCACGGTATTGTCTTCTTTACACCTGCATGACATGTGACACGGAGTATTCTAGCTGATAGTATTTGTGCTACTGCCCTTAAAGCATCTTCAACTGTGCATCTTTAATACTTGCCATGTGCACATCCACCACATTTATTTTATAATTCCACTACACAGATGTACATTAGTTAGGGACCAACCGACGATATCCCCTCAGTAGCCAAATACAGAGTTCAGAGCCCTGCACTTCTTTTCTTCTGACATCTCACTTCTCCAATTCTGATGTCTTTGTCCTGACTGTAGGCTGTCAGGTTGTTCGCCTTCTTGCCCTTGGTTCCAGGGCTACCTCAGCCTAACCATCTGGTAACCAGTATCTCCCATAAATACCACCTCATTTTCAGAGAGGTGACATGATACTCGCAAGCACACTGCTTTCAAAAGGAAGGGATTGCATAACCCCAATCTGCCTTCTGAGCAATAGGATCAGAGCTGGCATCAAGCCAGCCTGAGCATCATTATACGCAAGTATTCTGTCTGTGCAACAAGGTTTATGAAAAAGGCATAAGGTTGATGCCTACATAGGTAGGATTAAATCAAGAATAATTAGATGCTTCAGAGGAAAAGATAAAAGGAATAAAGTGAGCAACATACAGGCACAAACAGCAGAAAAGTCTCAAAGGAAGATGTATAAGCAAACTTTAATTATCTGGTGTTTCCTATGGGTTAAGACATAGTACCTGTGCTGTTACATGAACTTAGTTTTACATCTGTGGATATCCAAGTTCACAGGAAAATGTCAGACTTGCACTGCAGGGATAGTTATGCCTCATTAATACCAGCTGTGTTAAACAATGTCTTCGGAAAAGGGCTTAAGATCTGTTTTGCACCAGAAGGTGCTAGTTCATTATGATCCCAGTAGAAAGGCACTTCGACTTTGTAAGGTATAATTTAAAATGCTATTTATTAGAGCTAACGTTCTGCAGTAGTACAGATAATCTTATGTCCCTTTAGATGCTGGAAGCCCCGAGCGGTGTAGCATCAAACAGGACTCCTTGCGCAACACACCACGCCGACCCCGTCCACAGCAGACATTCTCCCCTTTCAGTCATTCAAGCTATGATAGGATTTTCTTGCAAGGAAACAACTCTTTTATCATCTCTACAGTCAAAACAGAAATGATGTTCTCATGAGAACTTCTTGCTGCGCCGTTAGATAAAGGCAAGGCCACACAGGGGGCATAATCGCCTGTACCAAGGGGGAGCTGCCTGCAGGTTCCTCTGATACAATGAGCCGGCGGAGGCCATCGTGCAGCCAAGGCATTTGTGTGGCACAGCACAGACTTGAAGGCCACGCTGTACCTGCAGCACAGCACAGGCCTGGGCCTGCCCAGCTTGACTGTATTGTGCATCGCTAACTCCTCAACATACAGCGCTTTTCCAGTCAGGATCACTGCAAGATCAAGGAAAAGCAAAGTCCTGAGAACGCCTTGAAAGTAGGTCTCCGTTTGTTGATGTTCTTAATGAAGGTAAATGATGAATGTAGAAGAGAGGGGGGAATTTCTGTTGGTTCGTCCTTGTCTTCAAACAACAGTTTGATTTCTAAGCAGCCAGAACATGCTTGTGGCAAATTTCAGGCTGGCAAATTTATCAGCTGCATCTGCTGCTAGACACTATTTGATTTGAAATCTGTAAGTTACAATCAGATTGTTCAAACACTGTTATTTTGGCCAGAAAGGCAACTGATACCTGATTCGTCAACCCTGCTCAGTTAAACATTGTGTCAAAATAAACAAGATGATTTGTTCCTACAAAATGTATTTTGATTTCTTTTTAGTAAGAAGATAACTGTCGGAGTTTCCCTTGTTCGGTGTCGACGGCGGAGCGGGAGTGCGATTCCGGAGTAATGACAGATCCTAATATGAGTATGGTCATTCTCCTTTATTCATGCTTATAACAGGGCTTATATAGTTATCTACTATAGGCACGCGCTTCATAACAACC
>NW_008795138.1:8658904-8664424 GCF_000699145.1 Aptenodytes forsteri | reverse complement strand
GCCCCGGCGGTCAGCCTGCTGTGTTAGCATGTCTTAGTTACTTTTCAATACATGGGTTGCTCAGCGATACCAGATCGTGGCCTTGCTGAATCAGCCATTCCTCCACAGATAACCTCTTCTATTGGCCACTGTGTTATAGCAGTTGCAAATTTAGCTGTTATTGGGAGAACTAGAACGTATAATTTGCAAAGCAGTCTTTGAATTACACGCAATTTTAAATAGATTTGATTGAAAATACATTGCTTGTATGCAGAAATTGATGGATTAAAAATGGAAGATTCCTAGTTAACGAATAGTGGTTCACATTAATACTGTATATAAAGGTACAATATTTCTGTCAGTTCTTCCCATCATATCTATTTTATCCAGGAGTTTATAGACGTAACCTTAGATACAGTAATCATAACTCGGATGTTTTCTTGAGGAGATAACCCATGGCTACCATCAAATTTTTAGGTTCCCTTTGTTTTATATAGGATAGTTATCATTGTCTTCTTGGACAGAGCTTTCGCTTGATTGTATTAAAGTACAGTTCATTGAATAACAACTTTCTAATTAGGCAACTCAAATCACTCCTTAGCAGTAACCTGTCCTCATTATTTGTTACTTTACTGATCTTTCCGTTTTCTTGTGAGGACAGGCTGAGAGAGCTGGGACTGTTCAGCCTGGTAAAGAGAAGGCTTGGGGGGATGTCATCAATGTGTACAAATATGGGATGGGAGGGTGCAAACGGGATGGAGCCAGTCTCTTTTCAGTTGTTCCCAGTGACAGGACAAGAGGCAAAAAGTACAACCTGAAACACAGCAGGATCCTTCTGAACATCAGGAAACACCTTTTTACTGTGAGGGTGACTGAGCACTGGCACAGGTTGCCCAAGGAGATTGTGGAGTCTCCATCCTTGGAGATATTCAAAAGCCATCTGGACATGGTCCTGGGCAACTGGCTCTAGGGTGGCCCTGCTTGAGCAAGGGGTGTTGGACCAGATGACGCTCCAGAAGTCCCTTCCAACCTCAACTATTCTGTAATTCTGTGACTAATAATAATTAGACTCTTAGTATTTCAATTATATTTCTATTATAAAATTTGATTTAATCTTATAAATTACATGTATATTTTGGCTTTTCCTGTATATAAGGTGTGCTTCCTCTATGCCCACAAATAATGTTTTGAGCATGTTAAAGGGAGTTTGTGGTTTGATATTGGGTTTTGATCCTGGTACTGTTCCTTGGTGGTATTAGGTCAGAAGGTTTTTTCTGTTTTTCTCTTTTACCCACACCAGTCACTCATCAGAAGTTCCTAAATCCTATGCAGCACTCGTATCTTCTACCCAGTCAGGAGCTTTATCTTATCTACAACAAGCAGTTGACCCTTAATTTATATTCTTTTCTATTTGTTGTGGTCTTCAGATCGTCTCCATCTAGTGGATGTTATGACTGAATTAGGCTGCTTAAATAAGACATTATTTGTTACTAATTATCATCAATTCTTCATTTGCCAACTTATCTGACCAAGTATGTTGGGAAACTTTTATGCAATCTGAATAAATTTGTCTTCTACTGATTTTGTAAAGTATATGTGTAATTTACTTTGAACTTCAAAAATTTTGGAGAATCTCCTTCTACAAGCATTACTATAAAGCTCCTCATCCAGCTCCTTTAGGTCTCCTACAAAAATTATCTCTGGTTAGTCTTTTGAAAGTGTTTAATATTAGTATATGATCCCACACTCTCCTTTGTAGAAAATGATAATTTACAATTCCATCCATAGCATATGGGATGAATGTATCATTTTAAATATAGGAAGGACATACCTTTATCTTTTTGACATGCTGTGTTTATTTTTGCTTGTGTTTTCATCATTGTTTTTACATATTCATCAAAAGTTATTTCCTTTTCTTCAAAAATTCAGTACTATGTCATTGAACAACTGTCCTTGTTCGTGTTTTAAATTTGTTTTCAGTCAGTTATACTAATAATCACTCCAAAAAGTTTAACTGTTCATTAATCCTATTTCTAGAATACAAAACAAATGTTGAAATGCCAATGTCTTGTGGAATGGAAGATTTATTAGAACCAGCTGGATATAATTTTCAGAATAATTTCTCACTTTTGATATTCTTTCAAATTTACTTTTTCATTCCAAAATAATAAGAAAAGCAAGTTCTTAGTAAAGCCTTTGAAAACAGCTAAAACCAGAATTCCATGGCAGCTACAGGAAGCCTCTGTTGAGGCCTGGAATAGAGCTGCTGTCTACGTCATAATCTACAGGTTGCAACAAATGGATGTGATGTATATTATTGTGCAAATACTAGATTATTGTAATTGAAAGTGTGTGTCTAATTGTATTTTTTATTTAATATCAAAGCAAGGACAGAAATGCACCTGCAGACATATGGAAATAATGCACCAGAAAATGTTGAGGAAGTGGGAAAACCCGCAACCAGTGCAATTATTTGAAAGAAAGTCTGATTCAAGTGCTTTTCAAAGTTTTATCTCAGTTCAGGACCTTTTAACATTTGCTATAGCGTAAGCTTTACTCTTGACCTACTGGGGCATGGAAGTCATAAAAGAATCTGATCTGGGATCTTAACTAAATACCTCTGTAGGTTGACAAAAGATGCCATAGCTGCTCTACTGTAATAAACACAATAATAAACAGTCCTGACTAGAAAGCTTGCTGACATCCGAGAGAGGTATATATATAGATATATATAAAAAATGCCTCTTATATTGACTTTTTGGTTCCTATCATCCACTTCAGTTTTATTGATGGCCTTTTGATGATGAGTCTCAAGATATATGCCATAGAGGTTACAGCAAGAAGATCAAGGAATTAGACTCTTTCTTAATGATTGCTTCAAATTTTCTCTTCAAAGTATTTTTGAAGTCGATATACTTTGAAAGTATAGTTAATCTTTGGGGAAAACAAACAAAAAAACCCCAAACACTTTGCCTCCAATTTTCAAATTTCACATTACTAAAGTTTATGTTAAATTTAATAGCTATATTTTTGAAACCTTGTCAAGTACTTGCAATTTAAAAAACAATCTAAGATACAAAGTCAGCATTTCCTAGTGGTGGTGACTGCTACTGAGTTCTATTCTACAGGAAAATATTTTCCAAAAGGAAAATTTCCAAGTGTCTTGTAGGTAAAGATTAAAGGAACACTTTATAGTATATTAGAGGAAAAAAAGCCCTGCTAGACCTAGGGCAACAATGAATATATTAAAGCATTAAGTATTCACTGAACTTTTCCTTATTGACAAGGAAAAAATTGTCATGTCTTCAGGATGTTATTGTGATACACTGAAATAGTTCCTGCAGGATATGAAATCCCTTCTAGAAGAAATTTAATTTAACTTTTTACATGTATGAATGATAAATGAAAAGTGTAGACAACTTTGCCCATAGTGTTCATTTTAAACTTCATGGAGCAAACAAGATCCCATATAGTTTACCTTTCTTTAAGTAACTAGAAGTTGTAAAAAACATTGAAATATTATGTATTTTCAGAATCTCGCCCAGAAGATTTTGCCTTTTATCTTTCTTTTTTTCTGCAAAGATGGAAACCAAACCAAACAAAACAAGAAAGTAATCCAATAACTTCTTTATTTTATTTACCTGTCCATTCTGCATATTTATTTCAGTGAAAAAAAGAGCATAGTGCAATTTTCTAAATTTGTGCAAGGCCATCGCTCTCAGCTCTTACACTGCCTTTGTTGCTACACTTAAAAAGAACTCAAAGATCTCTGGGACCTTCTGTCTTAGTCTTTTCATAAGATGAAGTCTTAGTAACTAAATGAATTGTATTCTCTCTAGCTGTCTGTTGTGGTCCTATGGTAAGTAAAATATTCTTTCCAGTTTAAACACAGGGACACTTTAATTATATATATCAGTCAAAGTGACTTTTCCTTTATCCATTTTTGAAAGCATGATTTTATTTATTTTTATACTGATAATTTTGGAGGGGATGCTGTATGCATTTTCTTCTGCCTTAAGATTGTGCAGGATTCCCTTTTCACACTTCCTGAAAGACTGTTAGGTAACAGTAATGCTGTATTTGCAGAGGACATTTTAATATTATAGAATTCCTATTGAACTCCATGATGATGGAAATGACATCGTTCAGTCCCTGAAGGCTGTGATTACCTAAAAATTTCACTATATTTTTTTAACTCTCTCATGAGTATAGGTCACTACTGAACACATTTTATAGATGAATGAGTTAGCATACAAATAGATTAAGAGTTCGTTGAATGCTATACAAACAGTAAAGCCAACCTGAGACTAGACTTCTATATCCCAGTTCAGCACCTGAAACTAATGGAGAACAAATTATGAATTATGGACAGAAAAGAAACCACCAAAACATGCACATTCCTATCCTTCTTCCTGAAGGCTCCATGAATGTGAGTGCATCTGTTTAATCATGATGAAATCATGTATGTTTTGCTTTATATGATGAGTACTGCCTTGACACATGACAAATGCATGTCCAGGCATATGATGTGAAAGCATCTTATTCATAGTTTGAATGGCCCCACAACAGGTTTCAGGGGATGCCTCATTTATTAGCATATTCCCTTTGGGTAGCAGAAGTATACTATAGACACAAGGTTTACAATGTATTGAATATTACAGCTTTTACAGCTATAAATCTATCCTTTTTCTTTCATATTAATTTCTTACCTTTTTTTTTCATTATCCCTTTACATATAAAATTGCAATTATAAGAATATTAGAGGATAGTAAGAAACACCAGTATACAATCAGTATCTTACATAATGAAGAGTAACATTATTTTCTGAAATAATATGCACTATTGCCTAGAAAAGTCAGTATAATGAGAGTAAATGAAAAGCTGAAAAAAACCTATAAAAATGCATCAGTATCCTACAAGAAGAGCATTCACATTTCATGTCAATCATTTTGGCCCTTATGCCCTCTTAATGGATCTTCTAAGCTCAAAATTGAAGAGCATAGATAATTGGTTTTAGAAAAAATGCTTGAATTTGAAAAGAAAGTCTAAAATAGTCTTCAGGTCAGAAGGTACAACATCTTTTATGTGTGGTGGGTTGACCCTGGCTGGATTCTAGGTTCCCACCAAAGCTGCTCTATCGCTCCCACTCCTCAGCTGAACAGGGGAGAGAAAATATAATGAAAGGCTCGTGGGTCGAGGTAAGGACAGGGAGAGATCACTCACCAATTACCATCACGGGCAAAACAGACTCGACTTGGGGAAATTAGTTTAATTTATTACCAATCAAATCAGAGTAGGATAATGAGAAATAAAACCAAATCTTAAAACACCTTCCCCCCACCCCTCCCTTCTTTCTGGGCTTAACTTTACTGCCGATTTTCTCTACCTCCTCCCCCTCATCGGCACAGGGGGACGGGGAATGGGGGTTGTGGTCAGTTGATCACATGTTGTTTCTGCTGCTCCTTCCTCCTCAGGGGAGAACTCCTCGCACTCTTCCCCTGCTCCAGCGTGGGGTCCCTCCCACGGGAGACAGTCCTCCAC
>NW_008795138.1:8647417-8658584 GCF_000699145.1 Aptenodytes forsteri | reverse complement strand
CTCCATGGGCTGCAGGGGGACAGCCTGCCTCACCATGGTCTTCACCCCAGGCTGCGGGGGAATCTCTGCTCCGCTGCCTGGAGCACCTCCTCCCCCTCCTTCTTCACTGACCTTGGTGTCTGCACAGTTGTTTCTCTCACGTGTTCTCACTCCTCTCTTCCGGCTACTGTTGCTTAGGGTTTTTTTCCCCTTCTTAAATACGTTATCACAGAGGCGCTACCACTGTCACTGATTGGCTCAGCCTTGGCCAGTGGCGGGTCTGTCTTGAAGCCGGCTGGCATTGGCTCTGTCGGACATGGGGGAAGCTTCTAGTAGCTTCTCACAGAAGCCACCCCTGTAGCCCCACCGCTACCAAAACCTTGCCATACAAACCCAATACATTATGTTATAAGTAGATACTATAATCTTATGAAGTTTATACATACAGCTTCAAATAACACATTTTTTCTATGGCAACTGAGGTTACCAAAGTTTGGTGGACTCAAAAGTTTGTAGCAACTTAAATAACTATTAGAGAATCAAAACTACTGTATAAAGAATGACTTTCTCACATATTGTATTCATTGATTGTATTGTACTGATTATGTCATTAGTCTGTTTCTCTATTTATAACTTTCCAAGAAATGTTCCAATCTGCTAAGAGCTAGAGCTACAGGTTTGTCACAACTGAATTTACATTTTCTTGTAATTCAGGACTCATCTAGTTTGTCCACTCATGTCCACCACCTTGAACTTTGGACTGTATCTTTAAATACTTGTGATTTCTGTTATGACCCTGTTTACAACACAGCTGCAAAGAAGGAATGAGTCGAGTTCAGTATCTTTCTGTTATCAATGGCAGGTTGCTCTGCCAAAATGTATTTAAAAACCTACTTTATTCATGATCATTAATCTTTGATCTTAAAGAAGTATATTTGACTTCAGTGGACCTTATTTAAGGACTGACATATTCTATCTGTAGGCTCTGAAATTTACCCAAACCCAGATGGCAGATTATGCCATTTGAGATCCATTATTCTTGCCTAGTTTACCTTCCTTCTAAAGAAACCAGTTCTCAATTTTATTCCCTTTTTCAAACACTATGGTCAAACTTCTGTATCTTATTTTGATCCTTAAATTTAATTCTTCTGGCAAACTGGATTCTATGAACTACTAAAAGGTGCTCATCAATGGTATTTGAAGAAGTACAGTAGGCAACTCAATTTGGTCTTCTGAAAGAAAACTTGTGTTTTGTGGATATCTGCTCCACCGTTAACCTCCATGGGCTGCAGGGTGACAGCCTGCCTCACCACGGTCTTCACCACGGTCTGCAGGGGAATCTCTGCTCCGGCACCTGGAGCACCTCCTCCCCCTCCTTCTGCACTGGAGGGGATGCAGGGTTCTTTCCAGATCTCAGTAAGAAAGGCAAAGAGGCAAAAGGTGTAACATAACTGCTTTAATAATAATGCAATAGAAATAAGAAGACAAATACAGATAGCGAGTAAATCTTACACCCTTTCAAGATGCTGGGAACTCCACTTTCATGCAACGTTGGATGGACCCCTGGTGGACATCCGCTGCACACTGCGCAGATCCTATTCGTGGAGAGGTTCACCCTTCCTGCCCCCTGCACTACTGTGGCCCTTTATATCTACTGTACCAAACAAAACTATCCATCTTTTTTTGAAAGGTAGGAGTGCCATCTCCTTCTTAATGCCCATGAGAGCACATCTAGCTACACATATCTAGGAAATGTAGCCAGGAATCGTACATATCCAGAGTTTTCCAGCAAGTTTCCCTTTATTGTTATGTACCTAGAGTTATATAGTGGTCATTCTTGCTAACATATGGGTATCTTGGGCCCTAGCACTGGGCCCAAAATGGCTGTCAGGCCTTGCTCAAGATCACTAACTCTTAAAATACAATGTCTTCCACAAGATTCCCAATACAGTATACTCCAAGATGGCATAGTACTCTCTTTCCTTTTCCATTAACACTGGCCATAGCAGTGCTCTCTCCCATATCATGCAATGTGGATTTGCAGAGCTGTCTCCTAGTTCTGACACGTTATTCCTTCCCTACCTTTTGTTCCCATCACCTTCTCTTTTATATGCCGGAAGAACACTTCTGCTGTTAGCATCTTTCTTTCCCGTGTTCCTTTTGTGTGATCTATTTTACTTTCCTGTGACTTTCTAGATTAAAATTTACAGGAATGTCTGTACTGCTAAAAAACATTTGCCATGGAGAGAGTTCAGGCATTACAAGTCTGACTTTTCCTGTCTCTCATTACTAGCTTCCTGCCTTATTCTGCATGGACTGGTCCAAATAGGTCTCCCTGTGATCTTGCGTGCATAGTCCAGGGGATATCTTAGTTCATGAACTACTACCAAAATATGGAGTGAATGAAACTGAGTTATGTTTGAATTGATTATTCCCACAAAACCTTTGAAACTTCAAAACCACTTATATGCTGTCGTGCTTCAGGATCTGGGATATATACTCTCAGTATTATGAAAAAAAAATGCCACTTCAGTGCTTTGTAAAACACTCCTCATGTTTTCAGATGTTTTTACCTAATTAAATACATATTGAAAAATAGTATTTTTGTCTTAGTAACAATAGGGAAATATGTAATCCTAGAGGAGACACAAGGTCAAGTACTATGTTATGTGCTAACATGTGGCTAGCAGTGTGGGCACAAGTCCATGACCTCATGCTCTTGAGGTTGGTGATGCCCTCCCTGTAGTAAATGCATTCAGAATTTGAATGTAGATGTACCCCCATGAGCCTTAGAAGAATACTAATTTTGCATTGTACTGAAACGTGGGACAAGCAGTAATGAAATTAATGAAATAACTATCTTTGTTTACAAATATTCCTTTGCACAGAGGATGAGGGACAGTATCACTGTTCTTTTTCCATGGTCTTTGGTATCTCAGCACGATAAAAATTGTCGTCCAAGTTGCTCACTTGTGCCACAACAGAAGTTACTTTTTTTCTTTTTTTCCCTGTCAGTCATTTCTTTTCATGTTTATTTGCATGGGAACTAATTTGAAACAGATTGCTTTAGTTTTGTCATATTTGCCATGCTTTCCAGTCTGCTAGAATCATTTGCTTATTCTTTATTTTGAAAGTTTTTCTGTTGCACAGTGGATGTTGAGACACGTTCTCATGCACAAAGATTTATAAACAGAGTCTGCAGCTGATGGTATACATCCACTGTAATGGTGAAAGTTACTTTTGTGGAAAAATAAGAGAAAAAGAGGAGAGAGGTAGAGGAAAGAGAAAAAGAAAATACTCCCCCTTGGCCAACCCAGTACTTGTCCCAGACAACTATCCCCTACTGGACATCCCCCCCAGTGCAGCAGCTGTTCCCGTATAACACATTTCACATAGTAACTACATAGTTTTCATCAGAACCTGCTCATACTTGCTATAGTTGTTTGTGCTTAATATCTTGTTATTGGGTCCTCTAATAGTAACAAATAGCTACAATCAAAGGGTAGGAAAAGGAGAGAGGGAAGGGTTGATTCTCATGCTGGTGGCAGTCACTTCCCACAAGAACCCGCCATAACAAACAATATTGCGTCTTGTGGGTGCAAGGCTGTGAAAAAAAGCCACACAAGGGCACCAACATGTGAACGTCAAGAGAAAAATACTGCCACATGCTGGGAAACACAGCCGTAGCAGCTTTCTGAGTTGTGAGGGGAAAATAGCCTCCAGAGTTGCATATAAAAGGCTCTTGACAACATAAAGCTAAGGCACCTAAAGTACAGTGCATCATTTCTGTCTTATTATCCATCAAGTTAATGGGAATGTTTTAAACTTACCTTTCAGATAATAAATTCTTATCTTAAGGAGAGGCTAACACATTAT
The DNA here is from genome assembly GCF_000699145.1 of Aptenodytes forsteri. Classification (NCBI taxonomy): domain Eukaryota; kingdom Metazoa; phylum Chordata; class Aves; order Sphenisciformes; family Spheniscidae; genus Aptenodytes; species Aptenodytes forsteri. Next base: position 8,654,729 of record NW_008795138.1, on the reverse strand, counting down.
TGACATCAATGGGATTTCTAGGTGTTTAAGAAAATTCTGTATCTAACTATATCCTATTTTAATATAGTTTATTTGGAGAATGAGAAGAGTGCATTAGTAAGCAATGCACAGGTAGACAAAATTATACAAAGATTAGAGGAATGAGTATGAGAAAGACAGATATTCAGAGTAATCTGGAATGTTTGGAAAGCTTTCCAATGTAGATTGCGATGTATCAAAATAAAGTTGTACATTAAGAATGGAGGAATGGAGACCTTATTGGCTAAGACATTGTAATAGATAATAGGTTAATATGAGTTATGATAAAAAATTTTTGAGGGTGAGAGTCAATGTGATTTTTGAATACACAAAAAGAGAAACCCGCAAACAAACAAACATATCAGACATAATTGGAATGTTCTTTACCTTATACATTTATCCCTGGTGTAATCATCTCTGAATCCACTTCGATATTTCAAGAGGAAATAAGGGTGGGAAAGGTATTCAACTAAAAGTTCAAAAATAATACAGGCTTGTGAGAAAGACTGCAGGAGTTCAATCTTTTTAATCAAAAGACAATAGTTGTATGAGATGATTTAATTTCAGACAATAAGAAATTTGCCTGAGGAGTAAAAGTGCAAAGTAGGACAGCTAGAAGGCTGAACATGGTCTAAAAAAGATGTTTGTATCATTCAACAGAAAATGCTGTGCAGAATTTTCAGATAGCTTAAAACACTGAAACACTTTACAAGACCTTGTAAGGGATTCCCCATCTTCGACAGCTTTAGTCAGAGACTGAGTACTTTGATGTATTTGAAACAAGAATTAATTCTTAGAAGCTAAGTTTTGCAGAAGATCAAAACTTGATGACTTAAAAAATCTCATTCAGTCTTATTGAATGTATAACTTTATACTTAAAATGATTAGCTCCTGATGTGATGGCTTTGCTCAGAGCAAAAATAGTTGGAGGGAACGTGTGGAGGCAATGCTGGGGATGAATTTTTCTTGCCTGATTTTTTGACCCATGCAAGTAAGTTCTAAAACTTTTTTTTTTTTTTTATATTTACATAAATAAGCAAAGTTTTGTCTAAAAAACAATGGGAGTAATATTGTTTCACTGTTTGGCCTTTATGATATCATGAGACTCTAGGAATTTACATAGTCATTATATGAATCCGGAGTACTCAAACTGAAGATGAACTTGGAATACTGTTTGAAGAAAGTTCTTTTTAAAAAGAACAAGGGGATCTGGGGCTGGATATAAGGGGAAAAAAAAATCACCATGAGGATAATTAAGCCCAGGGAATTTTTCCCAAGACTTGACTGGACAAAAGCCCTGAGAAAGGTGGCCTGAATTCAAATACCCATGCTCTGAGTAGGACTTTGGAGTGGGTGACTTCCCAAGGTCCCTTAAAACTTGAATGAACCTTTGATTCTCTAATGGCATTACTAATTTCTTTTTCTATTAAGAAACCATTTTATACTAACATAGGTTTTGGGTTTTTTTCCTTTATTGTGTTTTTTCTCAATTCTTGTATTTTTCCCAATATTTCCCTCTTTATTATCAGAGGTGGAAAACTGAAATAAAAGTCGTATTTGAGATTTCTTAACAAAAGTTAATACATTTCTATTTGTTCTTGAACATATCACATATTCTTTTAACTGAAGCAAGATGCGGAAAATAGTGTATACAAAGAGATTGTTCTTTAATCTTCTATATAGCTAGCTTATATACAGCTAACCTTCTATGTAGCCCTTCTATATAACTAGCTCAATATAAAGTTATTGAGTTTACTCAATAAGAAATCTTCAAATACAATTTCATGCAAAAGTACAATTTAAAGTATATTAGATATGACATAAGTGTTTCAACAATCCGTTCAATTTTAGAATGATCATTCCCAAAGTTTCCCACCCCAAAAAAAGAAACATAGTTCATATCCAAAATATGTCTTATCATTCATCTTCTTTTGCATTTACAAATGGATTAACAGCAGCAGTTTTTATAGTGCATAATATATCTGCATCGCAGAGCAGATATGAGTTTTTCAGCCACACTTTCTACATTCTGGGGATAGATGTCTAGCACAGACTTATAGTCAATAAATACAGGTTGAACTGATTTCTGATTTCATTTGAGAGTTGTAATTCATAGAATATAATTTCTAAAAAAAGAAAGGCCACTGTGTAGTCTTATGACCCATGATAGCTTTATGATATTGGAATTATTTTTACCTATTTCTATAGATTAATCTCTGTAAGAGAACCTGTAGATGAAGGAGACAGGATATGCTGAATTTTGAGCCAACTTACATTATTTTCAATCTAAAATCAATACAGAGTTCCTGAAATAATATTCTGAAACCTCACAGACGAGAAGAGTTTTGCTGCAGTGGTTTGAGGCAATAAAATTTTTGTGAGGATAAGCAGCAAATCATCAAATTATAAGACTTGCGTTTCATTTTGACAAGTTAAAAAATGACTGTTCTTTAGCTTTAACTCACCTCCTCTGCTTTCTCACCCTCTAGTTGCAGTGTTTTAATTCCCAAACTGCATTACCTACTTTTGCCTGCTCTCATTATAACCTCCCATGGCAAGCACCTGTGATCATTGCAAAGATGAGTCTGACTTCACAATAGAAAAGTGTTTCTTGAAGAAGGGAAAAATATCAGAAAGGTAATAGTCAAAACTTCTGCCAGTCTTACAAGGAAATCCCTGCATCCAAGCTATTTCAATGCAAACATCAACATCTGTTGGAGAGAGAGACCACAATATTTGAGTCCTTTATCAGATACTAAAAAAATGTCTTGTGTACCTCAAACTTCCTTCTCTTTCTGCAAAACTCATAAAAAATATACTTTGCACAGATATATGTCCAATCTGTGAAAGTCAATAGTATATATAAAAAAAAATACAGAAAGATTTTTTTTTAAATATACAAAATAATTTGTATAGTTTAGCAGCACCTGCTAATGTAAGATCAGGCTATAAGAGCACAAATCTTGTTCTGCAGTGTCATAGAGGAATATTGCAGTCTTGGGACCTGTAGTCAAAGAAGTCAAATTATTCCTCAGAGAGTTTTCTTTAATCATATGGAAGACTGTAAGCATTAAAATTAATACTTGAACTGAATTGGGGGCAGGCACATTGACCTGATGTGCCTGTTGTTGAAGAGGCAAGTCATGGGATTTTAAGTGAATTCAAGTCATTTGCACAATTTCACATGGCAAGCCACAGACAGAAAAGGGCATGTATATCATCTGTCATTATAATTATTTTGAGAAAAGTGATTCACAGGGACAGTCTTAATGAGTGAATGATAGAGAGTAAGTGACTTATTCTTCATAATCAGCGCTGAGGACCAATCACCAAAGTCACCTAAAAGACAAGGATTATCATATGGATACAAACAGTATTTAATCAGAAGTTGCATGTATTAACCCCATATACACACACACACACAAATGCACAGACATTTAGGTTGTATAGCTGAATTTATAAAAATTATAACCTTATATATAGAAAGTCTGAAACTTTGACCTCACCCTGACAGATGTAAAAAAACCCACAACATTAATGACACAAAATTAGGATAATAGTTCATTAAGCTATTTATTCTCATGAGAGGATTCCAAATACCTGTGTCCAAAGGTATTACTGTATTGGGGGCAGGTGCCCAGGTGCTGGCAGCAGGGGGCTGCAGGGGTGGCCTGTGTAAGGAGAGGCTGGGGCTGCCCCATGCCAGGGACAGTTGGTTCCAGCTGACTTCAATGGACCCATGCAAGGTCACAGCTGAGCCCCTCAGCCAAGCTGGTGGTGCCTCTGTGGAAATATATTCAACAAAGGGCAAAAAATGATGGACAGGCAGAGGAGGAAGTAAAAAAAAAAGGGGAAAAAAAAGAAGAGAGAGAAACAGGAGAGGGAACACCAAGGTTAGAAGAGGAGGAGGTATTCCATAACAGAAAATATATCCCCTGCAGTCCATGGAGGACCATGCTGGAGCAGATATCCACACTGCAGCCCATGGAGGACCCCAGGCCACAGCAGATAGCTGTTCTTGAAGGAACTGCGACCTGTAGAGTGCCCATGCTGGAGCAGGGCAAAAGGGGGAGCAGTAAGGAACAACAGAGAGAAATCATTATGTACTGACCATAACCCACACTTCCCATTGTCCTTGTGCCGCTCAGGACAGGGATAGATGAGTCTGAAGTGAAGGAGTGAATTTGAGTCTGGGAAAGGGAGAAGGAAAGACATTGTTTAAATACTTGTCTTTTTGTTTCCCACAGGCTTTCTCATTCCATTCTTCTTATTTTCTTCCCCCATCTCACTGAGGGGAGGAGAAATGCAGTGGACGGATGGGTGGGTGTTTGGCTGTTAGCCAAGGCTTATGCACCAAAATTACTGATTCCAAAGTGTAGAAAGGGCAACAAATATGTCACATAAATCTATGTCCACATTTAAGCTGTAGATCAGGACATTTTTGAAGGTAGAATGAACACTTGATAGGAACAGAATCAAAGGAAAACTTTTGCCTGTGGTACATGTGGAAGAATGCACCCAAATTAGCCTCTTGCGATGTAAAAGTGATGTTAAAAAACCTGGATGCTCAGCTCTGTGCTTGCATGAGACCTTTGACAGCTTCAAAGCTAAATGAAATAGTATAAGAAACCTGCTAATCTGAATGTACATATTTTCATATGTGTGTGTGTGTGTGTAGATGGATGGATGGATGGATGAATGATTCTATTTTTATTTCTGTACACTTTTTTCTAAATTGTTTTTCATTGTGCTTTCACTTAGACTCTGTAGCCACACTGTTCCTTATTTTTATTCTAAAGTGGATTTGCTTCAAGCATAATTTTCAGAGTGACAGGTCCTCAAACAAGTACTTTGACAAGTACTTTACTATTCTTTTTTCAGAAACAGGGGAATTCTTAAGGCATGCCTTCTTCACCACCACTATAAGGGCATAATAAGCAGTGTTATAGCTAAATTTTCAAGAGTATGCACGTGAATATGAACGAACACTCCTCTGTAATCTGTAGCAAGGACCAGAAACTTCTTTACTTGCAGGAGGACAGGAAATTGTGCCAAATTTTCATTCCTAAGGTGCTTGAACTCAAAGAACTGTATTTTTATACCATTAGAAGGATTCCTACACATTTTGGCCCAGATCAGATAACAGCTCCCAAACAATTTTTAAGCACAATTCAGGAGCTAGCATGAGGCAATGACCATTTTCAATGAGTTGTTTGATGAGACCACCATTTTGGAAAGGGGGGAGAGTTGAATAGTATGGATACAGGCCATTTTGGGCCAGCTGGGCTCTGTACTATGAAATAGTTCACTGTAGCCCAAGGTCCTGGCTATGTTTGTAACAGAGGACAATAGCTAGGATTTAGCAAGTTAGTTAAAGTACATCATTGCTGATGTCAATTCAGTTTTTCCCTTAGCCAGCTGTAAGCTTTGTCTCTTGATCAGTTTGAAATCAAGCAGCAAACTGAGCAAGACTTATCTTCACAAATCTAGAGAAAGAATAGATACAGGACTCTGGCTTCTGTGACCAAAACTCTTAGTGTCTACTGTTTCTGTTATCTCAGTGGAATATATGACAATGTCTAGCCATCATAGTTGATTTCTTCTCATCCAGTGTTCAAGTTCTGTGATGAAGAATGGAGACTTGATGCAAACAGAACTGAAGGAAGGTTTATATGGGACTTACATTTGATACATGGAAGCATGCAACAAAATCAAGATCTTCCACTGTAAAAACAATTTTGAAGATGGAGGTCTTGGGAAAAATCTGGATACTCTTGGATTTGAGCTATTGATCCAAGGTTTGTAGCTTATTCAAAAAACATACAGCATGTTAGATATTTCTAGGACTGAGCTAGAACACAGTGAGCCTCAAAATATTGAGAATTACATATATCGTACAGCTTTTATCGTGCCTACATTTGTCGGTATTCTGATCATGTTGCAGTATCTTCTTGTCTTGATAATGATACTTTTCATCTGGGTAACAGTGTTCATTTCAAGTGTGTGTATATTGTTTGTCATCTCATTAGTCACGAAATGCTTTCAACTTTATTACCATTCTCTGCTCCTAATTGAAGACAGTTGATGTTTCAGGTTTAATTTGGCTTTTCCTCCATTTGTTCCGTTTTCCTTGTAAGTTGTTGTTCATACCAGTCAGTTGTTCCCAACCATCTACAGCTGTCTTCGTTTGTAATGATCTCTTTTTGTTTCCTTCCAGTATCTGAAATCCTAGCATTATTTTAACTTGAAGAATGCTTAATAATTTTCAGCTGCTCCAATAGTAGTTTATTTGTCTTTGGCTTGACAGTGAATTTCTCATTATATAGACCTGACCTTTTAGTACATTTAAAATCTGCATTTCTAATCCACTTGATGATGTTTCTGGATGTATTCTTTCTTGACTTGATTGCGGAGCTGAGATGAAGTGAGTTTGTTGAGAAAGTGTCATAACAAACTGTGAAAATTAACAACTCAGATAACCTATGTTCAAATTAAGTTCAAATAAGTTCAAAGAGGCAACTATAAACTGTGGAACCCAAATAAAATATAAAACCACACTCATTTATTTTTTAGAAAATATCTGTGTTCACTGAATGGTATGAAGACACTATAGTGACCAGGACAGCTTGTCAGCTTTCCACAGTCTCTTCGCTACAGGTCCAGGATGGAAACAAACCACTGGAAACAAAGCCGTCTCCTTTACACTAAGGAAAGTATGCCAGGCACCCCTTGGATCTCTTGCTGTCTTTGCTGCTCTTTTAGGCATTCATTCGATACCTCTCTTACTTCACCTCTGCTACTACTTTACAAGATATTGCCCTCCAGCACAGGCTTTAATGAATCCCTCCAGCACTGTAGCATAAATTAAGAGTTGGGTTATATCAGAACATCTCCAGTTAATTATTTTAGTGCTCTTTTAACACAGCATGCTACCATTTTTGTAGGAAAATGTGGATGAACAAAAACAAATACCCACTGGAAATGAAAAATGTGACTCTGTATCATTTTCTTATTCATGTAACGGATGTGAGTCTTCTCTTTAGGATAACATAGTCACCCACATCATGTTTGTCACCAAGAGACTACCAAGCCTCGTACAGTCCACTGACTATTATCCACTGCTGCTGTTTCACGTGGGCACCAGTGACACAGCCAGGAGCAGCCTGAGGACTATCAAGAAGGACTACAGAGACCTGGGAGCGGCAGTGAGGGACTCGGGAGAGCAGGTAGTTTTTTCATCAATCCTGCCGGTCAAAGGGAAGGGGTTTGAAAGGGCCAGTCGAATCTGGCGAGT